>NC_090649.1:333272753-333542083 GCF_040937935.1 Hyperolius riggenbachi | reverse complement strand
AGACTGCCTCTACACTCTAACCAATACAAACATCAACAAATGGGAAGTAGATGATGGTTCTGACAATCATGTGTTCAGCTGGGAAATGGGCAAATTGCTCAAAGAAAACATTTCTGATGCTATTTGGGTGAGTTTGGCCTTTTAGCTGTACCTACACAAAATAGTCCTACGTTCAAGTGTTTTTCTGTTGCAGAATTGGATGCCTACTTCCATCCCTTTGCCTCATGGCGCCATCATCATAGCCAATCATTTGTGCTAGCATAGCCAAAAGCCGCACAATGTTTCAGCACACAGGCCTTTCCCCTTAAAGGGAACCCAAGGTGAGAAGGATATGGAGGCTGCCATATTTCTTTTCTTTTACACAATGCCAGTTGCCTGGCAGCCCTGTTGTTCTTCTGGCTGTTGAGCTTCAGTGTCTGAGTCAAAACCCTAGACCAAGTATATGGCTAATCCAAAAACCTGAGTCAGCTGAGTCAGAGTACCTGATCTGCTGCATGCTTGTTCAGGATCTATGGCTAAAAGTATTATAGACACATAAGGAGGACTGCCAGGCAACTGATATAGTTTATAAGGGAATAGGGCAGCCTCAATATACCTCTCACCTCGGTTTCCCTTGTTTATCTGTGATCTACTGCAAGTATATTTATGTTCAAGAATGCCTAAACCAGACACATTTGCAATTTAATGGACTTCCGATGTGAGAAATACCCCACAGATTTTAATCACCTGGGGCTTCTTCCAGCCCTTAGCAGCGGTCTCTGGTCCTCCGCATTGTCCCACTGGCTGCCGGTAAACAACGCACGTCCACGTTATCTGGCGTGTACTGCTGTCCGCAGGCGCAGTACATGCCAGATGACGTTGGCACGAATGCAGGCACAGAAGAGCTGACCCGTTTGTGGGGTTTCAATCCTTACCAGCGGGACAACGCAGAGGCCCAGTAGTCACTTCCTGTCTGAGTCAGGACTGAGCCAGCCATTCATATACCTGATATTTAACTCTTTCAGGCAGAGAAAGAAAAAAAGCAACACAGCATAGTTATTAGTGTGCTTGGCACTGTACATACACATTGTCTATCTCCTCATGTCACATGTCACTTTGGGTATCCTTTAAGATGCCTGAGAGTTGTGCATGGATTTCTAAAAACCTACCAATATTTTGTCTCAGATACTCTTGATAAATGTCCCCCTGTGGCCCTTATCCAAATCACTTTTTCTCCTAAGATTTCTCCTAGGTGATATTTTCATACCTTATCAATAAAAAAGGCCTTTTAAGGCACCAACAAGCAATAAAATATCTAGAATAAGTTTGACAGTACCTTTTCACCTACCTGATGGTACTTTTTCAGCTGAAGAATGCTGAAAAGTTATTTTAAACAGAAGATTAAGTGAATTGCGTATGGCCTCAAGACTTACACACCGTTTGGAATAAATTCAGATTTAAAGAGAACCCGAGGTTAGTCCTAACAATGCTATCAGCATACAGAGGCTGGGTCTGCATATACTGCCCAGCCTCTGTTGCTATACCGATGATCCCCCCCCCCCCCCCCCGAGCTCTGCTATGCCCCCATAAATCATCAGCCGAGCTGTCGACACACAGCATGTCGCAGCCGTCTGTTTATCTCTGCATCTGTCAGTCTCGCCGCTCCCCCGCCTCCTCCATAGCGGCGGTCCTCGCCTGCATCCCTTCCCTCCAATCAGTGGGGAGGGAAGGGACGCCGGCGGGGACCGGAGCTATGGAGGAGGCGGGGGAGCGGCGAGACTGACAGATGCAGAGATAAACAGACGGCTGCGACATGCTGTGTGTCGACAGCTCGGCTGATGATTTATAGTTTACAAGGGTTTTTTATTAAAGGTAAAAATGAACAAAGTCATCAACAGAGCATAATGCAGTCTTACAAAAGTTGAAAAGACATAACCCCAGGCCCACTCCGGTCTCCCAGCCCCCCCGTTCCCCTCCTCATACTTCCCACCTCACCCACCACAACCAAATTTACCCACCTAGCCCCTCTCCCCGCCGCACCTCCCACCCTCCCCATACCCACGAACATTCTCGCCCCAATCTCATTCCCATCCGCCCCATACTCAGACAATCTCTCCCTCTATCTGGCGCTCTCTGGAATGCCAGATCTATCCGCAACAAGCTTACAACTATCCATGACCTCTTTATCTCAAAAACCCTCACCTTTCTTGCCCTTACTGAGACCTGGCTCACCCCCTCTGACCTGCCTGCAGCTGCAGCCCTATCCTACGGGGGTCTACACCTCAGCCATACCCCAAGACCAGATAACAGGCCTGGGGGAGGGGTGGGCCTACTCCTCTCCCCATCCTGCACCTTCCGTGTCCTTACCCCTCCCCCTTCTCTTTACTTCACCTCCTTTGAGGCCCATGTTATCCGCCTCTACCATCCCCTCCCAGCCATTATTGCAGTCCTATACCGCCCCCCCTCCAGTACTATATCACACTTCCTAGAAAACCTTGCCTCCTGGCTCCCACACATCCTGTCCTCCGACCTCCCAACAATCATCCTCGGAGACTTTAACATTCCAATTGATGAGCCTACCACCTCTGCTGCCACTCAGCTTCTCTCGCTCACCAAATCCCTTGGTCTCACTCAGCATACTAACACCACAACCCACAGTGCTGGTAATACCTTGGACCTAATTTTCTCCAAAGCCATCGCACTTACCACCCTGGACATTACACCACTCCCCATCTCCGACTACCACCTCATCACCTTCACCCTCACTCCATCCAGCACCCCCTGCCCCCCTCCCCAAACTGGACGTTGGCAGAGAGATCTGCGCAACCTTGACCCCAATGTACTAGCCACACCCCTCCACTCTCTCTCCTCCTCCCTCCCCAGCCTAACCTGCCCCAACGAAGCGGCAGCTCAATACAACAGTAACCTTAGACCATGCGGCTCCCCTGACCTTTCGTACCAACAGTCGCCCCAACCCCCAACCTTGGCACACTGCCCTCACAAGAAAACTACAAAATGAGACACGAGCTGCGGAACGCAAATGGAGGAAATCCCGCAACAACAATGATTTCCTGGGATACAAGACCAAGTTGCAGACGTACTATGCTGCCCTCGCTGATAGTAAACAGATATACTTCACTCACTTGATCGCTACCCAAGCCTCCAACCCACGTCGTCTTTTTGCCACCTTCAATGCCCTACTTAACCCCACACCTCCCCCCCCCCCCCCAACCTCCACCCTCTCAGCCACTGACCTATCAAATTACTTTATCAACAAAATTACAACCATCCGGAGGGATATTTCTCTCCTCCACTCTATCGCCCCCGCCTCCCCACCACATCCGACTCCTTCCTCTTTCTTCTCCCTTACCTCCTTCAATCCTGTCACGGTGGAGGAAGTCAACCAGCTGCTGGCAACTTCACCTGCCACTTCCTGCCCCCTAGATCCAGCCCCATCTGATTCTCTGCGCCCACATTTTTCTGATCTGGCCCCTGTCCTCACCCATCTGTTCAACCTCTCCTTCTCCACCGGCATCTTCCCCTCCGTATTCAAACAGGCCACTGTGCTTCCCCTACTAAAGAAATCTTCACTTGACCCTGCTCTGCCATCCAACTACCGCCCAATCTCTCTCCTCCCTTTTGCCTCAAAAATTCTTGAACGCCTGGCCCACCAACGCCTGACCAACTTCCTTAACTCCAACTCCCTTCTCGATCCCCTGCAATCTGGTTTTCGCACAGCCCATTCTACAGAAACCGCCCTCACCAAAGTGGTAAATGACCTCACCCTTGCCAAAGCCAAAGGTAAATACTCCATCCTGCTCCTCCTGGACCTCTCCTCGGCATTTGACACTGTCGACCACTCCCTCCTCCTCCACTCCCTGCAGCTAATGGGCATTCAGGACCTAGCCTTAGCCTGGATCTCCTCCTACCTCTCCAACCGCTCCTTTACAACATTTTTCAATGGCTCCTCATCCACTCCTACACCCCTCTCAGTTGGTGTTCCTCAAGGTTCCGTCCTAGGACCCCTACTGTTCTCACTCTATACTGCCTCAATTGGCAAAATCATCTCCTCCATGGGCTTCAATTACCACCTGTATGCCGACGGCACCCAGATATATCTCCACACCCCAGACCTCTCCTCCTCTACCATGGACAAAGTCTCTGCCTGCCTCACATCCATTTCCTCCTGGATGGCTGCCAGGTACCTGAAGCTTAATTTGGACAAGACCGAGCTTCTAATATTCCCACCCCGCACAGCTGCACCCCTCCCAGATCTGCACGTCCCTATTGAAAATACTATAATCCACCCTACCTCCCAAGCCCGCTGTCTAGGCGTTACTCTGGACTCTGAACTTTCCTTTACCGCCCACATCCAAGGTATTGCCAGATCCTGCAACTTCCACCTCCGCAACATCTCCAAGATCCGCTCCTACCTGTCCCATGACACCACTAAACTCCTTATCCACGCCCTTGTCATCTCCTGCCTAGACTACTGCAATTCTCTTTTATCTGGCCTCCCCTCTAACCGTACTGACCCACTTAAATTGGTAATGAATGCGGCAGCCAGACTGATACATTCTTCTCACCGCAGCGCCTCTACAACTCCGCTCTGTAAAGCACTACACTGGCTCCCCATCAGCTTTAGGATCAATTTCAAAATCCTGTGCTTTGCCTACAAATCAGTGCACAAGACCTGCCCAACCTACATCTCTGATCTGGTCCACAGGCACATACCAGCCCGCCCCCTCCGATCCTCCAATGACCTGCGCCTAGTCGCACCACGCATAACTCAGTCACACGCACGATTGCAGGACTTCACCAGGGCCGCCCCTACTCTCTGGAACTCTCTCCCACCAGCCGTCAGACTCGCCCCCACCTTTAATTCCTTCAAACAAGCTCTCAAGACTCACCTCTTCACGCTCGCATACCCCCCTACACCAGCACCATAATATGTTCTGTTAGACCCCCTCTCAAAAGACGCACCTATTGTCTCCACCCCACCCTTTAGATTGTAAGCCTCCGGCAGGGCCCTCCTCCCTAACGTATCCAGCTTGATTATGCAATCTTACTCGCAACCACCCCTCTTGTAGACTCGAACAGTCTCTATTTTGACCTATGACACTGTATTGTTATCAAATCATTTGCATGATCTTGTTTTGTTGTGAGTTTCGTATGTTCTACCTGTATGTTAACCCATTTATCTATTGTGCAGCGCTGCGTAAGATGTTGGCGCTTTATAAATACAATAAATAATAATAATAATAATAATAAGTAAAGCCAACAGCGAATTACAATATGATTGGACGACAATAAAAAAAAATAAAACCTATCAAAACACTGAACAGTTTTGCTCCACAATACAGATAAAAAAAAATATTGCTGAAACACTGGTACCAAATGCAGGAGATATACTGTATTATTAAACAGAAGAGAGGTTAGCTTTATAAGCTGACCAGTCGGACCATCGTAATTGAAAAGTATCATAAGAAGGAGAAATGATGCTGGCCAGTTTATCAGTTTCCATAATGAGATCTGTTCAAATTGAGAAAAAGACAGTGTAGGTTGCTTCCAGTTGTATGCAACAACCCATCGGGCTGCTAACAAACAAGCACTTTAAAAGCATCTAAGGGATCTAGGAATGGATGGTGCATTGGCATATAACATAGCTTGAGCAGGGGAGCAAGAAACAGTTATTTGGGTGACATCATGAAACAAAGACCAAACTGCAGTCCAAAAGGATTGGTTAAACATGCAATCCCAAAAAAATCGGCTGATGAATTATGGGGTCATAGCAGAGCGCGGGGGGGGGGGGGGGGGCGCTTTGGGGGGATCGGTATAGCAACAAAGGCTGAGCAGTATATGCAGACCCAGCCTCTGTATGCTGATAGCATTGTTAGAACCCACCTCCAGTTCTCTTTAATGGAAATAGAAAATCATTTCAAAACGACGCTTGTTTGGTTTTTCTATCTTAGCAATTGCAAATCAATGTTTTACAGGGTTCAGAAACGGATTACGAAGACATCAAAGATGGAATCAACATTGCTTATTTGGATTTTGGATATAATGAGTAAGTTGATAAACTGCTTTTAACAAAAGTTCTTTCCGTATACAGCATTGTCTTTGACAGCACCCATCTACCAATAGCACAAACTGGTTGAGTTGTTTTTTTTCTTTTCTGTTTTTAATAATGTGGACTATGCCCTACTTTTTTTTAGTTTTTTGAAAATGTGGCTCTTGCTCCCTTCCACCATAAGTCATTTGGGTTGAAAAAAAGACATATGTCCATCGAGTTCAACCACAAAACTAAGTACAACACCAGCCTGCTGCCTCACATATCCCTGTTGATCCAGAGGAAGGCAAAAAACCCTTATAAGGCATGGTCCAATTAGCCCCCAAAAGGAAAAAATTGCTTCCCGACTCCAAATGGCAATCAAGATAAAAGTCCTGGATCAACATCACTGAGCATTACCTAGTAATTATAGCCATGGATGTCTTTCAACGCAAGGAAAGCATCTAAGCCCCCTTTAAATGCATGTATAGAATGTGCCATAACTACTTCCTGTGGCAATGCATTCCACATCTTAATCACTCTTACTGTAAAGAACCCATTCCTAAATAAATGGCTAAACCGTTTTTCCTCCATGCGCAGACCTCTAGTCCTCTGAGAAGGCCTAGGGACAAAAAGCTCATCCGCCAAGCTATTATATTGCCCTCTGATGTATTTATACATGTTAATTAGATCCCCTCTAAGGCGTCTTTTCTCTAGACTAAATAAACCCAGTTTATCTAACCTTTCCTGATAAGTGAGACCTTCCATCCCACGTATCAATTTTGTTGCTCATCTCTGCACCTGCTCTAAAACTGCAATATCTTTCCTGTAATGTGGTGCCCAGAACTGAATTCCATATTCCAGTTGTGACCATGTAGATCATTTCACCGTGTAGATATATCATCTACTCAAAGACTGGGGCTTCCATCAGAGTCTAGAAGACTATGATGGAACTTCATCTCTGCTCTAAAAGATAAGCAACAGCATAATAACCTTTAAAGAAAAACATTTTGTTACAGCTGATACAAATCCTGCAATAAATCTGCAGTATGTCTAATTCCTGCTTTCATGAAAGCAGACATGGTTATCATCCTGTGTTTACAAAATAGCTGCTCTGCCAAGGCAGTAGATTCCTGAGCTGACACAGCCGAGAGATCAAATTACAGTTAGTGATTAGTCCCAAATGAGGGAGGATTAGACCGGCTAAACTCTCTAAATACATGTGGGCATTTCTCTTTTTTTTCCTTCAGTCCTGTGCAAGAGTTCAGGTCCACTTTAATCACTTTGACTGGACGTATTTAAGATCCCTTTGCTGCTACAGATTTGATTGCTATATTTTGCATTAATTTCAGAGATGACCAAATGACAATATTGTGCACAGGTTGGGTAGCGGGTATATACTTTTGCGCTGTGGTACAAAATGAACAAACAGCGCTGTGATTGATTTTCGATCAAATATCTTCTAAAATCATTATGATTGACTCCTGCTATATGTGTCTTGTATGTCTGCTTTCTGCTATATGTGTCTTGGATGTCTGCTTTCTGCTGTATGTGTCTTGGATGTCTGCTTTCTGTTAAATACTCTGATTGAGGAGTATTGTTAATTCAATCTGGACCTACTGGCCTGTCTTCATTTTCTATTTATTTTCTATTTGATAATCTTCAAATGCATTCTAATTAGTCATTTAAGTAGGACTGACATTTTCCACAGCTGATCAGAGCGTATTAAGCAGTGTAAGTTAGCCACTTCCCTTAAAGCGGACCCAAACCAAACATTTTTTTTAATTAAAGCGGAATATAACCCTGCATTTCAACTTTGCTCTAAAACATTATTTACAGCATATTATATGCAAAAAACATTTTTTTTTACTAGACCAGCATTGGAAGGGTTAAACACAGAGGTTTAAAGTTCCGTGGAGAGATATGCAGAAGTTCAGATTGTTACATTCTATTTAGTTATATGTATCTATTGAGAAATGTTACACACTCTTTGGTTGTCCTCCAACTCCTTCTCAGTCAGAGAGATGAGTCGCATTCAACACTTAGATACATTTATGCAAACAAAATGTATCTATGTCAGCTTCGGATGCTCTGCAGAGATCTCCAGGAACTTTAAAGCACTGTGTAACCCTTCCAATGCTGGTCTAGTAAAAAAAAAATGCTGGTTGCATATAATATACTGTAAATAATGTTTTAGAGCAAAGTTGAAATGCAGGGTTATATTCCGCTTTAAAAATATTTAGTTGCACCACTCTGACACATACAAAGATAAATAAACACTCCTTCAAGCCTATGAGCATTTCAGTGCATGCTTTTCACCCTTCTGTATTCATAACTAGGATTATACTGGGGGCAGCCATTAGCAATTCCTCCTTTGCCGGACACCATTTACTCAACCAGTTTGCCGGATTTTTTCCCGGCAATTCGAAAGGAAGGGAGGGGTTACTCCAATAAGTTAAAATATTTTATATTTGTCATCATGCAGCATCATGCTATTTATTATTATAATTTAGAAAATATAGAATTTAGAAAATATTTCTGAAATCTTGTATTTTTAATTTGTGTCCCCTTTAACGAAACTCACAATCCAGTCCCTGCTTTAATCCTAGAGTAATGTTGTTATTGTAGTCAGAGGCCTGTTTTGAAGGTAGACTAATTAACTTACCAATATGCTTTTGGCATGTGGGAGGAAACATTAGTGTCTAGAGGAAACTAAGTAACACTGGAAGGACATACAAACTCCATGCAAATGGTGACCTTGCTGAGTTTCGCACATAAGACCCTGGTGCTGCAAGGCTAGAGTGCTAGCCACTTTTCCACACAGGTTAGCATGCATATGCTGTTCTTTTGAATTTAGTGTAAGGAACTAGTTTGGATTGTGTATTTTTTGTTTTGCAGTTTTCCTGGTTTCTTTATAAAATTATTGAAAATGTTTTGTGTTTTTTTTTTACAGTTGTATTTTGTCCCTTGTATAGTCATTGTTGTTTTTTTGTTTCTTATTGTGATAAATCAGAGATGGTCTAATTATCCTGGTTGCTGCCTGGCATCCGTCAGATCATCCCTGTTTGAGCTATTACACCCTTGTAACAATAAAGGATGAAGGATACAACTTTTCTGATGAAATTAATGTTGAGGTCACTCAGTTCAACCCTCCATTTCAGGTGAGTGTTTGGAAACATTATTTTGTATTTTATATGAATAAAATCTCAAACCTTTAAAAGTACGCCTGTTACAAATCAAACTATTTTAAATTTTGCATCTAGCCGTGTTTTACCGAGGTTATTTACAACGAAAACTGCAAGTAGATCAGGCACGTTGCTGGCTGAAGTTATATTCCAGTTGTTAGGTCTGTCATGAAAGTCAGCCATTCCTTCCGCTTTCCAAGGATCTGTATTTTCTAAATCTGAGCATTTTTGTTACAGACTTTAAGTCTTGTAGTTACCAAGAAGTGGGATTTCAAGTTAAAGTACCACTAGCCAGTAATATTGTAAAATTTAACCACTTCACCTCCAATGGTTTTTCCCCTTAAACACCAGAGAAGTAGCGCTCCTTCCATTCATTTGCCTATAATTGTATTATTCCTTATCACAACAAAACAATCTATATCTTATTTTTCACCACCAATTAGGCTTTGTTTGGGGGGTACCTTTTGCTAAGAATTATTTTATTCTAACTGCATTTTAATAGGAATAATGAGAAAAAAATGGGAAAAAATAATTTCTCAGTTTTTGGCCATTATTGTTTTAACCACTTGCCGACCGGCCACTACCTATGGGCGTCGGCAAAGTGGCACACCCAGGACTGCCTAACGCCCGTCGGCGTCGGCTCCTTGGGCAATGAAAAGTCGGGGATCACGCGCATAGATGCGCGCACATCCGCCGGCATTAGGCTCCGCCCACTCACCTGCCAATTAGCAGCGCCGGCTGGTTGTTAACCCCCGATCTGCCACACAGGAAGCGTATAATACGCTTTTTAATGTATGCAAAGCGTATTATACAGGCTACCACCTCCCCTGGTGGTGCCAGTGATCGAGGGACCACCAGGGGAAGTGGCAGCCCATGTAGACACACACACACACATATTCTGACACCCCCCCCCCCCCCCGATCACCCCCTCAGACCACTGTTTGCACCCACTCACCCCCTAATCACCCATCAATCACCCCCTGTCACTATCTGTCAACGCTATATTTTAGATCAGGTCCTAAACTGCCCCCTGGGGGCTCCTGATCACCCACCCACACCCTCAGATCCTCCCCAGTCCCCCCCCCCCCGTGTATTGTATACATCTATTCTCCCCTGTAATCACCCACTGATCACCCATCAATCACCACCTGTCACTGCTACCCATCAGATGAGACCCTAATCTGCCCCTTGCGGGCACCCAATCACATGCCCACACCCTCAGATCGCCTTCAGACCCCCCCGATCACCTCGCCAGTGCATTGCTTGCATCTATTCTCCCCTCTAATCACACCCTGATCACATATCAATCACCCCGTCACCCCCTGTCATTGCTACCCATCAGATCAGACCCTAATCTGCCCCTTGCGGGCACCCAAACACCCGCCCACACTCTCGCCCTTAGACCCCCCTCCCCCCCTTATCACCTCCCCAGTGCATTATTTATATCTGTTCTCCCCTCAAATCACTCACTGATCACCCATCACTTACCCATCAATCACCACCTGTCATTGCTACCCATCATACCCATCAGATCAGACCCTCATCTGCCCCTTGCGGGCAGCCAATCACCCTCCCACACCCTCAGATCACCCTCAGCCCCCCCCCCCCCCCCCCCCCGATCACCTCCCCAGTACATTATTTACATCTATTCTCCCCTCTAATCGCCCACTGATCACCCATCAATCACCCCCGTCACCACCTGTCACTGCTACCCATCAGATCAGACCATAATCTGCCCCTTGCGGGTACCCAATTACCCGCCCACACCCTAACATCGCCCTCAGACCGCCCTTCCCCCCACCCCCCGATCGCACCCCCCCAGTGCATTGCTTGCATCTATTCCCCCCTCTAATCGCATCCTGAGACACCCATCAATCGCCTCCTGTCACCACCTAGCACTCCTATCCATCAGATCAGGCCCTACTTTGCCCCGTGTGGGCTCCTGATCACTCGGCCAAACCCTCAGATCCCCCTTCCGATCACCTCCCCAGTGCATTGATTGCATCTATTCTCCCCTCTAATCACCCCCTGAGACACCCATCAATCACCTCCTGTCACCACCTTTCACCCCCTAGCACTCCTATCCATCAGATCAGGCCCTAATCGGCCCCCTGTGGGCTTTTGATCACCTGGTCAAACCCTCACCCGCCCCACTGCAGTGACAGAATTTTTTTTTCTGATGACTGCTGGTCTCTACGACTTAATTGTGGCTGAGACCAACCGTTATGCCACACAATACACAACCGCCAATCCAAGAAGCTACCATGCCCAGCCTTTTTGGTGGAAACCACTCCAAGTTTCCGAACGTAACATTTTTGGGGCCTTCTCCTTAACATGGGTCTAGTCAAAAAGAATGTATTGCCGTCTTTTTGGTCTACGCACCCAATACATCACATGCCCATGTTCTCTGCTGCCATGTCCAGGTCACAATTTGAGAACATCCTGCGCTTTCTGCACTTTAGTGCCAATACAACCTGTCATCTAAGAGTCCACCCTGCTTATGACCGGTTCCACAAAATTCAGCCCCTCATAGACCACCTTTGCTTATACCCCTGAACAGTCATTTTGAGGCATTTGGTTTCCAGACTACTCCTCGCGGTTTTGGGCCCCTAAAATGCCAGGGCAGTATAGGAACCCCACAAGTGACCCCATTTTAGAAAGAAGACACCCCAAGGTATTCCGATAGTAGTATGATGAGTTCATAGAAGATTTAATTTTTTGTCACAAGTTAGTGGAAAATGACACTTTGTGGAAAAAAAACAATAAATATCAATTTCCGCTAACTTGTGACAAAAAATAAAATCTTCTATGAACTCACCATACTCCTAATGGAATATCTTGGGGTGTCTTCTTTCTAAAATGGGGTCACTTGTGGGGTTCTTAAACTGTCCTGGCATTTTAGGGGCCCTAAACCGTGAGGAGTAGTCTGGAAACCAAATGCCTCAAAATGACCTGTGAAATCCTAAAGGTACTCTTAGGATTTTGGGCCCCTTAGCGCACCTAGGCTGCAAAAAAGTGTCACATGTGGTATCGCCGTACTCAGGGGAAGTAGTATAATGTGTTTTGGGGTGTATTTTTACACATACCCATGCTGGGTGGGAGAAATAGCTATGTAAATGGACAATTGTGTGTTAAAAAAAAAAAAAAAATCAAAAATTCATTTACAGAGATATTTATCCCACCCAGCATGGGTATGTTTAAAAAATACACCCCAAAACACATTATAGTATTTCTCCTGAGTACGGCAATACCACATGTGTGACACTTTTTTGCAGCCTAGGTGCGCTAAGGGACCCAAAGTCTTATGAGCACCTTTATGCTTTACAGGGGTGCGTACAATTTAGCATCCGCCAAAATGCCAGGACAGTAAACACACCCCACAAATGACCCCATTTTGGAAAGTAGACACCCCAAAGTTTTCAGAGAGGGGCATGGTGAGTCCGTGGCAGATTTCATTTTTTTTTTTTTTGTCACAAGTTAGCAGAAATGGAAACTTTTTTTTTTTCTTTTTTTTTGTCACAAAGTTTAATTTTCCGCTAACTTGTGACAAAAAATAAAATCTTCTATGAACTCACCATGCCTCTTAGTAAATACTTTGGGATGTCTTCTTTTGAAAATTGGGTCATTTGGGGGGTATTTAAACTACCCTGGAATTCTAACACCTCATGAAACTTGACAGGTGCTCAGAAAAGTCAGAGATGCTTCAAAATGGGAAAATTCACTTTTTGCACCATAGTTTTTAAATGTTATAACTTTTACCCAAACCGATAAATATACACTTATTGGATTTTTTTTTTTTATCAAAGACATGTAGCACAATAAATTTGGATAAAAATGTATACAGAAATTGTACTTTATTTGAAAAATGTCAGCACAGAAAGTAAAAAAAAAAAATCCTTTTTTTTTGGCAAAATTCATGTTTTTTTTTTTGATGAATATAATAAAAACTAAAAATCACAGCAGCAATAAAATAGCACCAAAAGAAATCTGTATTAGTGACAAGAAAAGGCGGTAAAATTCATCCACCAGGAGAAAAGCGCAATATAAATGTTGTTTGTCTTTGTCTAGTAGGTTGTATGACCGAGCAATAAACCATTAAAGGGAAGGTTCAGGGACTATCTAAAAAAAATAAAAATCCATTTCCACTTACCTGGGGCTTCCTCCAGCCCATGGCAGGCAGGAGGTGCCCTCGGCGCCGCTCCGCAGGCTCCCGGTGGCCGACCCGACCTGGCCAGGCCGGCGGCCAGGTCGGGCCTCTTCTGCGCTCCATGGTGCGTTCCACGCCGGCGCGCTGACGTCATCGGACGTCCTCCGGGCTGTACTGCGCAGGCTCAGTAGTTCTGAGCCTGCGCAGTACAACCCGGAGGACGTCTGATGACGTCAGCGCGCCGGCGTGGAACGCACCATGGAGCGCAGAAGAGGCCCGACCTGGCCGCCGGCCTGGCCAGGTCGGGTCGGCCACTGGGAGCCTGCGGAGCGGCGCCGAGGGCACCCCTCATGCCTGCCACGGGCTGGAGGAAGCCCCAGGTAAGTGGAAATGGATTTTTATTTTTTTTAGATAGTCCCTGAACCTTCCCTTTAAAGCTGCAGTGGTCTGAATGGAAACAAAGTGTCTGGTCCTTAAAGAGGAACTTCAGCCTAAACAAACATACTATCATTAAGTTACATTAGTTATGTTAATTAAAATGGGTAATATAATCTCTTACCCACCCTGGTTTAAAAGAACAGGCAAAGGTTTGTGATTTCATAAGGGCAGCCATCTTTTTGGTTGAAAGAAGGTGACAAGGAGCATGAGACACAGTTCCAACTGTCCTGTGTCCTGATCACCCCTCCCAGTTGCTAGGCAACGTGAATAACAACATAGGAAATCCCATCATGCTTTGCACAGCATCAGGGGGAAAAAGCCCGGGCAGTTTTCTTTGATGGGGCGGAGCTTCGCTAAAAATGCAGCTAAAAATGAGGCTTCTATAATAAAAACAAAGTTCTGATGCTGTGAAACTGTTAAAGAAACACTAAGCCTTTTCAGTTCTGCTGAGTAGATTTTTAGTCTGGAGGTTCACTTTAAGGGGTTTTAAGACTGCAGTCCTTAAGTGGTTAAAATAATACATGCTACCGTAATTAAAACACACACATTTTATTTGCCCATTTGTCCCGGCTATTGCAACGTTAAAAATATTTCCCTAGTACAATGTATGGCGCCAATATCTTATTTGGAAATGTGCATTTTTTTCAGATTTACATAGTTATTTTGGTTAAAAAAAGACATACGTCCATAGAGTTTAACCAGTACAAAGTACAACTCCAGTCTGCTCCCTCACATATCCCTGTTGATCCAGAGGAAGGCGAAAAAACCCTTACAAGGCATGGTCCAATTAGCCCCAAAAGGGAAAAATTCCTTCCCGACTCCAGATGGCAATCAGATAAAATCCCTGGATCAACATAATTAGGTATTACCTAGTAATTGTAGCCATGGATGTCTTTCAAACGCAAGGAAAGCATCTAAGCCCCCTTTAAATGCAGGTATAGAGCTTGCCATAACGACTTCCTGTGGCAATCCACATCTTAATCACTCTTACTGTAAAGAACCTTTTCCTAAATTAATGGCTAAAACGTTTTTCCTCCATGCGAAGATCATGATTATTTTGCGTGATTATTTACAAGCCCATCATTTTAAGAAATAACCGTAATATACACTCTTGACATGCATATAAAAAAAAGTTTAGTTCCTAAGGTAACTATTTTTTTTTTTTTTTTAATGTTAATTTTTTATTTTTATTTTTTCAATACAAAAAAAAAAAGTACTGTGGGAGAGCGTGGGAGCGAGAGATTTAATTTAAAAAAATTGTATGTAGGTGTAATTTTACTATTTGGCCACAAGATGTCCTTGTTCATTCCTTTCTGTTGTTTACTATTAGTATGTGAAACAGGAAACAATGTGTGAACATGTAAGTATCGTTTTTTTGTGAATGATGGTGCCGGCTAATTGACTGCCGCGGTCATTCACACGGGGACTTAGATCAATGAATGGGAACTGTTTTCCCACTCCCTGATCTTCTGTCTAGCGAGCGGCAGCGTTAACAAGTGCGGAAACGTGTGGGGGCGATTGGGAGCGCGCGGCAGCAAGGGGGGAGTATCCACGTCCTTGCAAGGTAAAGCAGGGATGTAGATACTCGGGCCGGGGGGAGGGCCGAGTATCTACATTTACATATACTTACACATATAAAATGTACATTTGTCCCAGAGTAAAATGCACAATTTTCCATCAAAACACTGCAGCCTCCCAGGTATTTGGGGTTCCTGCAGTCCCCATATAAAATAATTCATATTGCAGTGCAGTTGGCCCACATCCCCTCCGCTACACAAGCTAGATCTCAATCTCCCCTATGGGTCACCTTAGAACAGGCATGGGCAAACTTGGCCCTACAGCTGTTACGCAACTACAAATCCCACAATGCATTTGCCTTTGAGTCATGATTGTGGCTGTCAGCCTCCTGCGATGCATTGTGGGACTTGTAGTTCCTCAACAGCTGGAGGGCCGAGTTTGCCCATGCCTGCCTTAGAATCATCCATTCTTTCTCCCTGCTCATTGATTTGATAGTGTCGTCATCCATTAAAAATGTTTCCAGATCAGCTAGCTTTTTCCCATACTCATGAATTTTCAGGCCTAACCCTCCAAAAACACTTTAATTATGCACCACTCCGACTTTAGTCTAGGCTTAACAAGGAATATCTGACCTGGCTAATCTGCCAACTTCTTGCAGGACATCAAGCTGATCCCAATTTCCTCCTTGATTAGCCAACACGGCCTTAGGGCTGATTCACACTACAAGAGCTTTTTAAGCGCTAAAGATTTTAAAAGCTCTTGCTAATGCAATGCTATGGAGGATTTTAAAAAAATTGCATCGCACCAGTGTAAACACACATAGGCAAGAGCCTTTAAAATCACAAAGTGCTTAGAAAGGCTCTTGTAGTGTGCACTAGCTTTCAGACCTCACCAAATCTTTCAGTTCTATCAAATATATCATTACTGGTCCTCCTTGGGAACTAGTAAAAAGGATATTATATCACACCATTACTTGAATGTTGTAACTGATTTGGGTGGAGATTTTGACCCATGTTGGTGGTGTTGTATTACTTTCTGTATGTTTACCCTTTTTATGTTCATTAAAGGAAATCTAAAGTTGTTAATTTTTTTTTTTTTGTAAAAAAAAAAAAAAAAACGTACGTGGGGTTTCTTGAAGCCCCCCCCCCCGCAATCATCCTGTGTCAGCAGTAGAGACCCCTTGAAAGCTGGCCAGCCTCATGCCTCCTTGTCACTGCACATGGGCAGTATGGGAAAATGGCTACTGCGCATTCACAGTACGCTCCTGCCAATGGGGGCACGATCAGAAGGTGTGCAGCTCATGGCCGCGCATGCACAGTAATTTGTAAAAATGAGGTATGCACACCCAATATTAGCAAAAAGCATGAGATCTGGGTGCTAGGTACAGTAAATAGGACTCATGGTCCTGTAGACTAATAAAATCAATGAATTAACCTGCACACCAAAATTAATGCAACAATATGTATTAAATATAGTATCAAATATATAACAAATTCACATAGAATACAATACAATGAGCACAATACAATACAGACTGAGGCACTTAACATCCAAAAAGAGACACTCTGTGTATATGGTTTACCATAGTAGCTTGTACAATAACACGCCAATGTTCATGGATAACAGCAAGTCCAACAGGGACTATAACATCACAGTGCAGAGTGGACCATCAGAAAAAGCAAGCTATGGTATTAGCCAAAACAGTCACTGTAGCATAAACCTTGTGGATCTCAATAGAGCAAACTTGAGCATAGTGGAAGCAAGGGATGCCATAAAAAGTGTATCAGAGCGTCAAGAAGAGTCCATTACCCTGACAGCGCCGTTTCGGATTTAATCCTTCGTCAGAGGGTTAGGTTTGGTGGATTCCCACGGAGTGCTGTGGCCGAATGATGTCCTGTGCAGCCAATATATACAAAACCTAAACGCTAGTACGCCCAGCCTGGACACTGGGGCCAGCCCTATGACGCGCATGACGACTCGCGGCGTGCGCCGTGGCGTCATGACGTCACTTCCGGTTGGCACAGCTCAGTGCGGCTTGCCATCCAGTCGTGTGAGCAACACACGCAAGATGGCCGCCGCACATGCTCAGTGCGTTGCCCTCCGGCCGGGAAATGCTAGAACTACATAAATAATAAATGCAACAGTAAAGGTATCCAGTAGATGGAGCTGGTGCGTAATTTGGCAGTGTCCAGGCCTGCGCAGGCACAATCTGAAAACAAACAAGTAAGTATACATTAACATACATTATTAAAATGAAGGAATCAGGAATCCCTCACCTGATGAAATAAACTAAGGATGTTAACTATACACTAAGCTAAAGATCAAAGTACCATCACTTTACACTCCAAACTCCAACTTTATTTAAGAAATGGTGCCAGATCTGCTTCCTCATTCATCCCTTGTGGTGAGATTGTGTTTAATCGATACATCCAATATAATTCTCTTTGTAGCAATTTCTGTTCAATATCTCCACCCCTAAATGTCGGAGTCACCACCTCAACTACCCTAAAGCCCAATTGAGACACATTGTGTCCTGCCTCCATAAAATGTCTGGCAACAGGAGAGTCCGCTGCACCGCAGCGAATATTGCTGCGGTGTTCATTAATTCGTGTACGCACATCTCGTGAGGTTTGGCCAATATATAGTTGGCCACAAGGGCATATAAGGCAATATACCACGTTTTTCGATGAACAGCTCGCAAAACAATTTAGTGCAATGCGTTTGCCTGATCGTGGGTGAGGAAATGATGCGCCCCTTTGGAGAAATCCACACTGGGCACAATGCCCACATGGGAACATGCCTGTGGGACTGGGTAAATTAGAAAGCCAATTACCTCTTACTGTAGAGGTTGGTGCCTTACTACGCGCATGCACCAGGGAATCTCGTAGGTTTTTTTGATCGTCTGAATGCACAGATTGGCGGTTCCCGAAAAACTGTTGGAAGAGATGGATCACTGCCCAAAATGTGCCAGTGTTTCCTCACGATTCGTTGTGCCTGCAAGGAGAGTGGAGAATAAGTTAATATCATGGGAAGGCGTGACTGTTCTCGTCTAGGGATAAACCGTAAAAGGGAAGCTCTATCCCTCTGTGGAGCCCTCTCCAGTGCACTGTCAAGAATAGTAGAGTCATAGCCCCTAGCACGGAAGTTCTCATACATGGTCCTAGCTTCCCTATAGAAGGATACATCATCTGAGGAGATCCTCCTCAGCCTCAAGAACTGACCATAAGGTAGGGCCCTCTTGAGGCATTGTGGATGGTAGCTTTTAGCTGCCAGGTAAGTGTTCCGATCAGTAGGTTTGCGATAGGGTGAAGTAAGTAGTTCACTATTTTCCATACGGATCAGGACATCAAGAAAGTGTACTGAATCGACACTGTACTCCAGGGTGAAAGAGATTGTGGAAAAAGCACAATCTAGATCCTCCTTAAATGACAGGAGTGATTGCTCTGAGCCTGACCAGATGAAAAATATGTCATCTATGTACCTTAGCCAGCACATGGCATGACCAAGGTACAAAGGGTACCCATACACAAATGTGCACTCAAACCAGTCCATAAAGAGATTAGCATAACTGGGGGCCACATTGCTCCCCATCGTTGTTCCCCGTTGTTGCTGGTAATAAACGTCCTCGAAACAAAAGTAATTTTTAGTGAGGACCATGTTGAGTAACTTCAAAAGAAAGGTGGCCAGATGTGGAACCAGTTGCATTTTCGAGAACACCTCCCCAATTACATCAATGCCTTCAGAGTGCGGGATAGAAGTGTAAAGACTGACCACATCCATAGTGCACAAGAATACTGGAGAGTGAAAAGAACCAAAACCAGAAATCTTAGAAAGAAAATCAGTAGTGTCTAAGAGAAAAGAATGCATGCTAGAAACCATAGGGCGTAAAACCTGATCCAAAAGAACCGCAAGTGATTGAAAGACAGAACCAGAACCAGCCACTATAGGTCTTCCAGGAGGATCCATTAAGGATTTGTGGATCTTAGGGAGGACATAAAAGAGGGGTGTCAGAGGAAATGGAGTCAAAAGGAAGTCATGGAGTTGTTTAGTAATGGTGCCCACCTCAAAGGCACTCATCACAAGGTCGTCAATCTCGTGTTTGATGGTAAGTGTTGGGTTACCTGGAAGTTTAGCATAGATATTAGTATCCTGTAATTGACGTAATACCTCGCATCTATATTTCACATGATCCATGATAACCGTGGCGCCCCCCTTGTCAGCGGGCTTCACTATTATGCTTGTATCCTCACAGAGAGACCGCAAAGCCTGTCTCTCTGCGGGTGTCAAATTCGAATGGACCTGATTATCAATACCGCTGATCAAGTGGACATCACGCCGTACCATGGCAATGAATGTTTCTACTGCATGAGAGGTATTAGGAGGTAGCCACTTACTTTTGGCACGGCACATTGTTAAATTCACTTCAGGTGGAAAGAGGGTAACAGAGGAGGTAGTAGACACTGTATTGGATGTTCTGCCTGAGAAAAAAGATTTAAGACGTAAGGTCCTAAAAAAGTTATATAAATCACAATCAAGTTCCAATTTATTGCCAGTATGGGTTGGAACGAAACCCAGGCCTCGTCTAAGTACCTGTTTCTCAGTCTGAGTCAGTGTGCGAGAGGAATGCACAGTAGCCTCTGACTGGCCACAACCGGCCAGCCCTCAGGGGGTCGCCGCTGCTTGCTGGAGGGTTGCAAAAGGATGGCACAGGCACAGGATGACTGCAGGAGGCTGCAAGCAGCCCCGGGTAAGTTAAACTGTTGGGGTTTTTTTAGGCTTAAAGGAGTCATAAGGCTAAAAATAAAAATCAGCTTTACTCACCTGGGGCTTTCTCCAGCCCCTTGCAGCAGACTGTCCCACGCTGACCGCTCTGCTCTCCGCCACCGTGCCAGGCTTCCCGCACAGTGCAGAGGACGACCTCGAGATCGTCCTTACCGCGACTGCGTGAAGCGCCGCTGTCATTCATGGCCACGTTGTTTGCGGCGCAGGCGCAGAACTACTGTGCGTGCGCAGCGGACAACGTGGCCATGATTGACAGCGGCGCTTCACTCAGGCTCAGTAAGGACGACCTTGAGGTCGTCCTCTGCACCGTTCGGGCAGCCCGGCACTGTGACGGAGAGCAGAGCGGTAAGTGTGGGACAGTCTGGTGCAAGGGGCTGGAGTAAGCCCCAGGTGAATAAAGCTGATTTTTATTTTTAGCCTGATGACTCCTTTAAAGTAGCCCTGGATACTGGTGTCATTCCTGTCTTACAAATGTAATCAAGCATCAACTCACTCGTAACCAGCCTGAAAAGAGCAGCCGACCATGGGTTTCACACTGACGTATGATGCATGCACCACCCACTATTTACTATATCCAGATTCCGCATCACATAGGGGCCAAAAACAGGTTTACTTTAACAGACGTTTTATGTCAGAGTTTACTATACCAGGTGTTGCTCCCTTAGACTTATAATGGAGTTTGGCTGGGACCTGAAGAGGTAGTTTACTATATCAGTTTATTATACTGATTATACTGTATTGCACTATTTATGTCTTTTGAATTTTGCAAAAGAAATAAAAAGTATTGAAACTAAATTGATCAAAATTCAATCAATTGACATATTGGGGCAATACATTTCTGGCAGAATCAATCAATGTGTATGGCTACCTTTAGGGTTCTGCGGCATGATGTCAGGAAGTTGCGGTGGGACGCTGATTAGTGGCGGTAGTTCTAATTTACCCGACGGGAAACGCGGCAGTTGGAGGTTACGAAGCTCCCAGATGCGTTGTATCGTAATGTTTGCTTTTGTGCATAAGTATTAGTATTCATTTAGAAATTATATGTTCCCAAAGTACACTTTTTTGCTCTGAAAGCTGACTTTGCATTTTATTTATAACTGCTTTCTAAATTGTCTGACTCTGTTCAGGGGACCCGGCAGTGTAGAAGTGTTTATTTACATTCCTCACTAGATACAATTAAACACAAGATAACATTATCTACAACTTTGGATGCCTCCAGATTTCTCTGCACTGAACTTTTAAGTCCTGTGTGTAACCCTTTTGAATGCTGTTCTAGTAAAAAAAAAATGCTGGTTGCATATAAGATGCTGTAAATAATCTATTAGAGCAAAGAAGAAATGCTGGGTTTCATTCCGCTTTAAATGGTACCTTTCTAAACGCAAACTAGGAGCGATCCATCAAAACGCTCGTATCAGCTTCTACTGTGAAAGAGCCCTTACATGTTGTACACGTTTGCTTTGCATTTATGTACCCATGGAACCTACAGTATATCATTATGTGTTTACAGTGCATGGAATGATAATGTTTGCATCCAATAGCCATAATCAGAACTGCTATCTGCATATGATTATTATATGTTTAGTAACTGCAATTTACCACGCACATCTACATGTTTATTTGTATTCCTGTTGTCTACAAGGTTTTTCTAAGTTTTTGTACTGCTTTGCTCCTGCTCATAGTTTAGATTAGGGTTGCAACGGTATGAATATTGACGGTATGATTAACGTCTCAAAGACCCCTTTATGACTGTATGCGGTATAACACAATTATTTGGACCAGGCCTCCCCCTTACATTAAACAATGTGCCCACCTTACTCCCTCTGCATACATATGATTAAGCCACTGGGAGATTTGAGTGCATGCAAAGTTGTAAAACAGCGCCCAAATTTACTTACTGAGCGCCGCTGAAGAAGTAATTCCTATTTACGGCCTAAGTAATTCTGGCTACACAAAAATCTGACGCCTTTTTTACAGAGCTCTACTCCTTCACCGACCCTGTATGTTGGCTAGGAATAGTTGCCTCCAGTATAGTTAGGATTAGGTGCCCGCAGTGTAGGTAACTAGGCATAGGTGCCTTAGTATATGTAGCCAAGAACAGGGCTGTGGAGTCGGAGTCGAGGAGTCTGAGTCACGGCAATTTTTGGCACTCTGAGTTGGAGTCGTTGATTTCATAAACTGAGGAGTCTGAGGCGGGAGACGGATGATTTGGGTACAAAATCCACAGCCCTGTTAAGTATTAGACTAAGGAGTCGGAGTCGAGGAGTCAGTCAGAGCCAGTTTGGAGGAGTCAGAAGATTTTTGTACCGACTCCACAGCCCTGGCCAAGAATAGGTGCCCCCGTATGGTAGCCAGCTGTAGGCGCCCCCAATATAGGTAGCCAGTAATACGTGACTGCAGTATAGGTAGCCAGGAATAGGTGTAGCCAGTATAGAAAACCAGGTGGGGCGAGGGGGACGCGGGGGTGGGATGCAGCGGCGGAGGGTAAACAAATACATTGCCGGGATTGATCATGTGTGTACTACTCGCTTCTTCCTTCCCCCTGGGGGCTGTTACAGGGAGATGGAACGCAAGAACAGGAAGAAGTAAGTAGTACATGTGGAGATTGGATCCCATCAATGTGAGTATTCGTTTACCTCCGCCGCTGGTTGTGCACCTGCCACTGTGTACCTCCTCCCACCCCTCTTAAACTGGTAAAATGTGGTTTTGCATGGTTTGATTATCATGCACAATAAGATCGTGGTATACTCTGTATACTGTGGCAACCCTAGTTTAGATGGATTATTGATGATTATGCTGCTTATTTGGAAAGGCTCTAGTGAGACTTTATCCACAAACATTTCTAAGTAAATAATTTTTCCCCCACTTTTACAAAGATGGTATGTCATTTAATTACTTGCATCTTATGATATCTGATAGATATTTCAATGCTGGGGCTTTTTTGATGATGGATATAAATTGTTATTGTAACTACTTTGCACCCAGACATTGTTTCCCACTTATGGACCAGAGCAGTTTTGACAGTTTAATCAGAAGTAACTTTATCCCTACTTATGACACAGAAATGAAATATATATTGTTTTCTTCAAGACAAACTAGGCTTTCATTGTATGTCATTTTTTCCCTCAAACAATTTTGTTTTCTATAAATTTTAATGGGAAAAAAATAGAAAAAACACATTATTCCTCAGTTTTACCAATTCCAGTTTAAAAATAAAAAGTGCTACTGTAGATAAAAACCACTTACGCATATCACAAAACTTACATTATGTTCCTGTCACAATTTATGGCGAAGATATTTGATTCTGAAATAATACTAGAGTGTATTTTTCACTATGAATTGAGAAAATAAAAGTATTTTTAATGGTAAAAATCAATCTCATTAGCTCAGGAAACCTATATTCCCATTCACCAATTAGTGCTGCATCAGATAGTGCCAGAAATGTGTACAGGAGCAAGCCCAGTCCTGCACAGCACTGCTTCTGCTACAAGTCTTATATCTACTGACTCATGGCTTCGATGAAGTCACAGAGGACGTAGATATACTGTAGTGGTGGATAAAGTGGTTGAAATGTTTTATCCAAACTGTAGACAATTGCATCAGCAGAGCTTGCATGTCACAATGTCCTCCCCTGCTAATGCAGACACAGCAGAAAAATGTCACAACAGAACCTTTGTGACCCAGCCGTGATTAAAACCTCATTATAAACTTTAGCAGCTGTAACTTGCTTATTTACTGACTTTCAAAAATATCACGCAATGGCAAATAACCCACACAACCTTACAGCTCACATTAGTCATGCCTAATCACTAAAGGTGAAGTCAACCTTTTGGTTTCTGTTAGTAAAGAGAGAATGAGAAATGTTGTTGTATTTTGGGGTGGGAAGTCTGAATCTGAGCCTAGGACCAGGAGTTCTGGAAAGCAGAAGCTTTGCCAGCTGTGGTATATCTGGCATAATTAACCACTTTGTCCTCCTTGACGTAGTTCTACGTCGAGGACATGTAGCTCCCGCGGCCGATCGCGCACGCGCTCCCACGGCCGATCCGGCCGTGGATTTGTTAGCCCAGGAATCAATGAATCAGACCATGGTGCCCGATCACTGATTCCTCTCCCCCGCAGAAAAAGCGACCACTTCTCTTGGAAGCTTCGCTTGTTCTGACTCCTATGTCCCTCTAAGCGTACATTGTACGCTTAGAGTGACGACATGTAAACAAACTCCTCTTCATCTTGTGGCCAAAAAGTAAAACTACATCTAAATGTAAAAAAAAATAAAAATGCACATATATTTACCCCAAACAAATACTATTTACATCCCAACCTCCCAAAAATACCCACATAAAATGTTTAATAATAATAATAAAAAAAAAAAATATATATATATATATATATATATATATATATATATATATATATATATATATATACACATACATACATACATACATACATACATACATACATACATACATACATACATACATACATACATACATACATACACACTCCTGAGGGTCTAAACTTTTTAAATATCTATGTAAAGATGAAATATTTCTATTTTTTTTTTTATTATTATTATTATTATAGGCTTGTGATGGATGCAAAACGGAAAAGATGCTCTTTTATTTCCAAATAAAATATTGTCGCCATACATTGTGATAGGGACATAATTTAAACGATGAAATAACCGGGACAAATAGGCAAATACAATACGTGGGGTTTAATTATGGAGGTATGTATTATTTCAAAACTATAATGGCCGAAAACTGAGAAATAATGAATTTTTCAGTTTTTTTTTTCCTTTTTTTTTCTTACTGTTAAAATGCATTTACATTAAGGTAGCTCTTAGCAAAATGTACCACCCAAAGAAAGCCTAATTGGTGGCAGAAAAAAACAAGATATAGATCAGTTAATTGTGATAAGTAGTGATAAAGTTATAGGCTAATGAATGGGAGGTGAACATTGCTCGGATGCATAAAGTGAAAACCACCGAGGGCTTAAGTGGTTAAAATGCCATACTGTCTGTGCTGCAGACGAGGGGTGGGGTAATTTTCAACAGGCCTAGACTGAAGCCAAAGAGGTATGTGTTGCATGCTAAGATGGGTCCATATCTAGTCAGAGAACATGTAATTTGCATAACTGCAGACCCTTCTCAGTATGAGAGCTTTTAATAAATCTGAAAGCATAAGCTTGGGTCACTCAGTCAGTGCAGCCGGAGTACTCATGAGAATACAAATGAAAAATTCTATATTATATTAAATATATTTATCATATGCATTTTTCTTGTATTCTCACTGTATCCAGTGAAGACATTTAAAGGGACTCCGAGCAGTGCAGAAACTATGGAAAGATGCATATCATTTTAAAGCTCTCTTTCTCCTCTTTCCAATGATATATAAACCGCCGCCCTACGCCTTTTAGTTTTCACTATTTTCGCGATTGAAATTGCCGCGGCCGCGATTTCAATCGCGAAAATAGAGAAAACTAAGAGGCGATTTGGGTGTCGCCAGAAAGAGGAGAAAGAGAGCTTTAAAATGATATCCATCTTTCCATAGTTACTTGTATTACACAGGACGACACTTTCCCCAGTGTCAGCAGCTCCATTCAGCAGAATGGAGCTGCTGACTTTAGGAAAAAGTCGCCCTGTGGAAAGATGGATATCATTTTAAAGCTCTCTTTCTCCTCTTTCTGGCAACACCTAAATCGTCGCCCTACGCCTTTGAGTTTTCTCTATTTTCGCGATTGAAATCACGGCCGCGGCAATTTCAATTGCGAAAATAGCGAAAACTAAAAGCCGTAGGGCGGCGGTTTATATATCATTGGAAAGAGGAGAAAGAGAGCTTTAAAATGATATGCATCTTTCCATAGTTTCTGCACTGCTCGGAGTCCCCTTAACCACTTCAGCCCGCAAGTCGTTTTCACCTTTTGGATAAGAGGAATTTTCACATATCAGTGCTTCTCCCATTCATTCGCCAATAACTTTTTATCACTACTTCTACTTATCCCAACAAAATGATCTATAGCTTGTGGGATTTTTTTATTTTTTTTATTTATTTTTTTGCCTCAAACAAGCTTTTTGTGGGTGATATATATTTTTTAGTAATTGTTGCTGTTCTCTATGCATTTTTAAAGGGGAAAAAATGAAAAACTACACGGTCTCCATTTTCAACCACTGTAGTTTAGAATAAACAATGCTACCGCAGATAAAACCCACACATTTTCTTTGCCCAGTTGTCCTGGTCATCACAACATTTAAATTATGTTCCTAATGCAATGTAGGGGTTTAATATATTATTTGGAAATAAAGGTGTACTTTTTCTTTTTCTAGTCATTCTTGTTTTATCATTGTACCCTAGCCATAATTACAAGCCCTCATTTGCAAAAATAATAGTAATAAACCCTCATGACATACATATTAAAAAAAAAATCCCGGAGTCCCTAAGGTGACAATTTTTTAGATTGTAAGCCTCTGGCAGGGCCCTCCTCCCTAGTTTTTCCAGCTTGATTATGCAACCATTTTCATGATCTTGTTTTGTTGTGAGTTTCCCTATGTTCTACCTCGTATGTTAACCCATTTATCTATTGTGCAGCGCTGCGTAATATGTTGGCGCTTTATAAAAAATGTTATGTTTTAGCTTCTGTTACTTTGTTTTATTTTTACAAGCTTTTTATGTTGGTACTAAATATATGAAAATAAAAAATGTATTGCTTTTGATTCAGTTTGTCACTTAAAGTAACTCGTAAGACACAACCTTCAACCCCAAAAACTCAAAATCTATTCTACAGCTTGTCACGGTTAACCGGATACCCCATATATGTCATCTAATAACTATCTGGGCATCTACCGTTCCATTAACGCCAAAAAAGTGTCCATGTGGCTTTGTACAGGCCAATTTTTTCCCACAAGAATTTTTGCGCCATACTTTGTTTTCATAGCCTCAGAAGAGTCTGGACACCAGAAAAAGGCCACACACCTCACTATTGTAGAAAGCTAACAACCAGGGCTATTCAAAAATGGGTAAGCTGCCTACTCGTGTAGTTTTTCTGAAATTTTCCCAAGTTTGATCAGAATATTGAAAATGACATTTTTCATAATGCATTGAGTTTGTCCCTAGCTCTTATTATGTAACATGGGTCCAACCTATAAAGGCCCATACACACGTCGGATTTCCGCAAACGACGAGTCGTATGAACGTCCCGTCGTTCCGTCGTTCGCCCGCTAAATCGGGCGTGTGTACAGACTATCGTTTGTTTGATAAGAGTGAGTTTGAGCGATCCCCCCGGCGGATCGCTCAAACTCACTCTTATCAAACGAACGATAGACTGTACACACGCCCGATTTAGCGGGTGAACGACGGGACGTTCAAACAACCCGTCGTTCGCGGAAATCCGATGTGTGTATGGGCCTTAAGACACATCAAAATTTATTCTACTGCTCCTTATGAGCATCCATGGCTTGTTTTTTGCAGCCTTTTTTTTTGCAGGGATATAAGTAATAAAATAAAAAAATCTTATAGTTCTGCAGTGAATGGTAGGTCTCAAAACGCCCACCAAGGCACAGTCCTGGTCGTGACGGGCATTTTGGGCATTGATATCGAGTCTCTCCTTATTTGCTGTCTGGCGCACACTTTACACTTTCTTTGGATTTAGGGGCAGTGGGGCGAGAAAATGTTTGCAGCCAAGTCACATTACCTCTTCCGAATCCTGTTGGTCTGTGCTCTGAGTTGTATGGCCTGATTCATAAATTAGAGATGATCTCACTTCTCACTGGTAAGTGAGGTATGAGCCTGTCTTGCTGGATTTTTTTATAAATTACAAAACAATTATGCATGATCATCTGGAATACGTATATGGCCACCCTCTACCATGCCTTCCTCTGTCTCTGTACTTGGTATGTAGCCAACATTTGGTGTACCAAATCAACAGCTCCCATATGCTTGTTGTACTCCACAATGGACACAGACTTCTGAATCTCTCTCTGTTACCAGGGGTGCCTCTAGCCATTTTGTCACTCCAGTCGAGAGAGCTGTTGCGCCCCCATGGTGCCAACCCTTATCTCCTCCTCCCCAACACACGCACGCACATATACACACACACGGTATATTATGCTATAATGATAAAAGTTCCACATTTTGTCTTTTCTGTACTTTACATGTTTTATATCTTCAGCAAGAGACAAATTACACTCTTGGAACAATAACTTAAGTACAATTAAATATAATACACAAAGTTTGAATGCTTTTGAGTTTTGTAACTTGAGACAAATCAAAATTACGTGCTTGGCACAATAACTTAAAGAGAATCTGTATTGTTAAAATCGCACAAAAGTAAACATACCAGTGCGTTAAGGGACATCTCCTATTACCCTCTGTCACAATTTCGCCGCTCCCCGCCACATTAAAAGTGGTTAAAAACAGTTTTTAAAAGTTTGTTTATAAACAAACAAAATGGCCACCAAAACAGGAAGTAGGTTGAGGTACAGTATGTCCACACATAGAAAATACATCCATACACAAGCAGGCTGTATACACCCTTCCTTTTGAATCTCAAGAGATCATTTGTGTGTTTCTTTCCCCCCTGAGGGGGGAGTGCATAGCAGAACCACAACACTGAAGAACTTGGCAGCCTTCCAGACACAGGCTGACAAGTCTGACAAGGGAAAGATACATTGATTTATTACAGAGACTGTGATAGTACAAAGTGCTGCAGTTAGCCAGAACACATTAGAATAGCTTTTGGAACTTGTAGGATGATAAAAAACAGGATGCAATTTTTGTTACGGAGTCTCTTTAAGAACAATTCAATATAGTGCACAAATGAACAATGTAAACATTACAAAAGTGTTTGCTCAAGATCCAAAAGGCAGAATATTTAAAACTGAACATGCCTGAACTTAAGAACATTGAAATATAGGGCTCGATTCACAAAGCGGTGCTAACCCATTTAGAGACTTTAGGCATGATAACCATTGCACCACGCTGGTGAAAAGCCAGTTTAGGCGTGATAAGTTTAGGCATGATCCGTTTAGATAAGTTTAGATCCCGCGCAAAGTCCCGCACGCAATGCAGCGCCATTAAACTCTATGCGAAGTGCACCAGACTTTGCTAGCGCAAAACTTTTGATCAGCTGTGCACTGCGGTGCTAACCCAGTTGGTGCTTAAACTTATCACGCCTAAACTTATCACGCCTAAACTTATCACACCTAAACTTATCATGCCTAAACTGAGTTTAGGCGTGATAAAAGGCTTTTCACCAGCGTGCTAACTGTTAGCACCGCTTTGTGATTCAGGCCCCTAGTGTACAAGGTATGAACTTCAACTGCTTTCAGTTTCATAACTTCAGTAAGTGCAACAAGTTATGTGCTTGGAACAATAACTTAAGAATAAATATAATGCACAAATGAATAATAATGTAAACATAACAGTGCTTGCTTAGTATCCAAAAGTCAGAATAGTTAAAGAGACACTGAAGCGAAAAAAAAATTATGATATTATGATTTGTATGTGTAGTACAGCTAAGAAATAAAACATTAAGATCAGATACATCAGTCTAATTGTTTCCAGTACAGAAAGATTTAAGAAACTCCAGTTGTTATCTCTATACAAAAAATCCATTAAGCTCTACGACTTTCAAAGTCGTGGAGAGGGCTGCTTTCTGACTTTTATTATCTCAACTGTTAGTTACTTGTTTACTTTTCCTCTGCCAGAGGAGAGGTCATTAGTTCACAGACTGCTCTGAAAGAATCATTTTGAATGCTGAGTGTTGTGTAATCTGCACATATTAGAGAATGATGCAATGTTAGAAAAAACACTATATACCTGAAAATAAAAATATGACAATATTTTCTTTGCTGCTAATCTTCTAGTAATTATTCATAGTACACAACCAATTCATTATATCATATATTTTTTTTCGCTTCAGTGTCTCTTTAAAACTTAACACGGCTGGACTTTCGAACAGCAGAATCATTAATCACATCAACAAATGATATATTTCTAGACACGTCTCTATGAATGCTGATTATAGCCAGGCCATTGAGACATTCCTGTGACATGGTTGACCTCATAGTTTATAAGCTTCAGTTTTGAGAAACTTCTCTCTGCTAAAGCTACAGTTATGGGAGTAGTTGCTGCAATTCTAAGGGCTAGCCACATGTTAGGAGATATCTCCATTAAACGTTTTTCCTGTAAAAATGCCTACAGTTCCAAGGCAGTCATGCTGGATTTAAGTAAATCTGGGAAGACTTCTTGTGCTATGCAAGGTACACACTATGAGATTTTTCCTTGCAGATTTACTGTCAGATCGATTTATTTCCAAAATGTCCGATCTGATTTCTCATCGATTTACGACTGTTTTCTGTTCACTATCAGAAATCGATCAGAAAATGCGTTTGGTTTTTCTCAGCCCTGTTTTAGCACAGGTTCCAGGTTCATCTGCTTATGCTGGGGATACACGGTACGTTTCTGTCCCGTGTATCGACCAGCTGATCCGGCCAGCTAATAATATTCAGCTGGCCCGATCAAGCCGCTCGACTCCCACCCGCTCAATCCCGAGCGGCAATCGATCCGGCGGCTAATCGGCCGCCAGATCAACCCGTGTATTCCCGGCATTACAAATATCCTTTGCTGAGATTTATGCAGAAACAAACCCAGTACCTCTAATCAAGTAAAGGGTTTATTTTTTATTTTTTTTCAGAAGGTCTACAACAGGGCTGCCCAATAGTTTGATCGCGATCTATCGGGAGAATGCGATCGCCTGCAGAGAAGATCACGGCCGGCTGGCCGCGTCTTGTCAAAAGCACTTGTGAATGGCAGTTGCTCTATCCAACTGCCAAAAAAGTGTGGAGGCTGGCCAAAATCTTTGTATAACTCTTTTTTTTTAAGGAGTGGCTTTATAAAGAATAAAGGCTATGCTGAGAACCCCCTATGAGAAGATGGGCTAGCCCAAAACCTGTCAGTAATGTCAGATTACTACTACCTACTGTAAAATAAAGTATTCTGATTCTGAAGTGACAGCAACATAGAAGAAAAGTAATTTATGGCTCCTTTTCCTCTGGAAGAAACCTGCTTTGTATTTGTATGTGTTTACATATATTTTAAATTCTAAGATTTTCACGACAGTGGTCCTTTTAAATTGAACCTAACACGAGAAGCATCTCGGGTTCCATACTTACCTGGGGCTTCCTTAAGCCCCATTAGGGCTGCTCGTTTCTTGTCATCTCCGTGGGTGACTCCTACCACCTACAGTTGACCCTGAAAGCCTGGCCGAGTTGCACATGTGCGGCCCGGCGAGGCGTGCTCCCCTGCCGCACTGCTGTCCCTGGGAGCGATCTGCACTTGCACAGAAGTACTGTGCAGGCGCAGGGCTCAAGGAAGCTTCAGGTAAGTATTGTTCAAGAGACTCTTCTCCTCTCTGGTACACTTTAAACAAAAAATATTTCTTTGTTACATCTGATACAAATCTTGAAATAAATCTGCACTGTTTCTACTTCCTGCTTTCATAGAAACAGACATATTGTTAACATCCTGTGCTTTCAAACGAGCTTATCTGCCATGGCAGTCAGGTGACACAGGAGAGAGATCAAATTACAACTTGCGATTAGACACAAATAAAAAAAATGAGGGGGAACCAAACATGCTAAACTCTAAATACATACTATACCAAAGTCTGTTGTTGTAAAAATTTCAAAAACTGTTCAATAAAAAACATTGAAACATAGAATAAAAAAAAAATAAACTCTAAATACATACAGGGTGCATTTAACCTGTTTTTCTTCTGTCCTGTGCTGTTCAAAACTTCAGGTCAATTTTTTTTAATAGGCAGCGCTGCGCAGCAATGATTACATTTATTTTTAGCCTAGGATGCGGCTTACCTTAGGCTGCCTGCACTCATCTGTCTCCGACTGTATGCATGCATGCTGCAGCCACTTGTTTGGGGAGCTGGGAATGCACGCAGACACGCAGGGCCAAGGGTGGCTCGGCAGGGGGGCACAGTCTCCACTCTCTGGCTATAAGCATCTGGCGTCGGCCATAGTCTATTATCTCACTGCTTTGCTGCAAAAAGGCACACACCTCATCAGCAGTGTATAGCTTTCTCGCCATTATGCAATATATATGGATAGATGAATAGGTGTAAAGAGTAGGGGTTAGGGAGGGACCAGGGACGTATACGATGATGTATACAGAGAGATATACAGAGAATTGTATTGACAAAGAGGAAAAAGAAAGGTAGAAAGGGAAAAGTGAGGTTATTTACCTATAGGTGGGGTTGGTATGGGATATAAGTTTTTTTTTTTTTTTTTTTTTTTTTTTTTTTATTAAAAGTTTAATAAAATATGTGAGAATTTTTATCAAATCTCCAGCAGCTCCTGCCAGCTCAGAAAGCAGCTCTGAGGTAGTGTGTGTGTGTGTGTGTGTGTGTGTGTGTGTGTGTGTGTGTGTGTGTGTGTGTGTGTGTGTGTGTGTGTGTGTGTGTGTGTGTGTGTGTGTGTGTGTGTGTGTCTTGCACCAATCCCTCCTGTCTCTGGGCCAATCGAGATCACATGTGAATGATCGCGCGCGCATCGCTGCTCCTACACCTACTGAGAATACTCACTGTTTTCTCTTTAACAAAAACAGTGATCATTCTCCCTGCCAAAGCACGGACTGGCTCAGAGAACTTCTGTGCCCTTCCACCAATCCCCAAAGTGTAGAAGTGATGGCAGGTGCTGGATTCATTCTTTAGTGGCTATGTGTTATTTTTGGTTTTATTTAGTAGTGTACTTATGTAAGAAGTCCCTGATTTGAATTTGGCAAACTTCAGTGACCAGGATAATTGTATGCCTAAAGCCCTAGTTCATCCTCTGGGATTTTTCATTAACTTGATTTGTGGATTATGCCATCTCTCACACGGTGCAAAAAGTGTTAGGGCCCTTTCACACTGTGTTGCGTCACAGTGGACAATATTGCTATGATATTCCTATGAGGCTTTCACATTAAGTGTGGCATGGTTCAGCGGGTTCCAGTGGAGCAGTGCAGAGTATGCTGTGCATTAACCTAGTAACCCTCGCACTTACGGTTGCAGGGAGGCATACTTTGATTGTACTGTATGTCTCATTGCATGGTCGCATGGCTCATGCCTAATCTGACTTTCTGGCTCTGTTGCGATCTTATCGCAACATGCACAGTGTAGAAGCTCCAGGAGAGTGAGAGTTGGCTCCTCAGCGGAATCACCTGAATGCATCTAACTCCTCCTTCTGCTCCCTATTGTGGCGTTTAGGGTGGAGGTGCTCAGAGAAATATCCCAGCCAGAGCGCTATCTAAACAGAGTTTGTATGTTTTCTTGTGTCTGTGTGGGTCTCCTCCAGGCACTCTGGTTTCCTCCCACATCCCAAAAATGTCTTCCCCCTAAATTGGCCCTAGACTATATTAGGGATAAGATTGTGAGCCCCTCTGAGGGACAGTTAAGTGACAAGACAATATACTATGTACAGCGCTGCAGAAGATGTCAGCGTTATAATAAATACAAAATAATAATTTCCTCCAAGACCAGCGCATGTGGACTACATTTGAATGGCCAGAGTTGTTTGGATAGCTCATGGAGACTGTCCCACCAAATAAGTTTAAAGGGCTGAATTTGAGAGCAACATGCAAATCCATTAGGAGTGTAGTTACTGTAGGTATATAATGAGCTATTCCTTTGGGCACCGTGTACAATCTCATAAATTCTGTTTTACAGTGTTGGGAATTATTGATGAGAGCCATGGTGAATGGAAAATGGACTCTCAGATTTATTTCCAGTCTTAAATTGAAATACACGCTTATGCGTGTGAAAGAAAATAGGGAATATTTTCCAAAAGCTGGAAGTAAATGATCAGGAGCTACAAAAAAAAGTTGCTGCAGGCTGGATGTTTGACAAGCCTTTTGTTAAGTAAAAATAAAAAATAAATTGTGTCCCCCCCCCCCCCCCCCCCCGAGTTTAATGGGATACTGTAGGGGGGTCGGGGGAAAATGAGTTGAACTTACCCAGGGCTTCTAATGGTCCCCCGCAGACATCCTGTGCCCGCGCAGCCACTCACCAATGCTCCGGCCCCGCCCCCGGATCACTTTTGGAATTTCAGACTTTAAAGTCTGAAAACCACTGCGCCTGCGTTGCCGTGTCCTCGCTCCCGCTGATGTCACCAGGAGCGTACTGCGCAGGCCCAGTATGGTCTGTGCCTGCTCCGTGCGCTCCTGGTGACATCAGCAGGAGCGGGGACACGGCAACACAGGCGCAGTGGTTTTCAGACTTTAAAGTCTGAAATTCCAGAAGTGAACCGGAGCCGGGGCCGGAGCATTGGGGAGTGGCTGTGCGGGCACAGGATGTCTGCGGGAGACCATTAGAAGCCCTGGGTAAGTTCAACTAATTCCCCCCCCTTACAGTATCCCTTTAAATTAAAACTGTACAGCGTTTTGGTTTTTTTGTGTGTGGTTTTTTTTTTTGTTTTTTTTTTTACACTCTGTCTTCTTTTCAATTGTAGTCCGAAGATACGTTGTCTTCTCGGCTTGTTGTCCCGAATTATACTAGCCAAGTCGCATACATCTACACCAAAGGAATAGTTTTTGCTTGTTCCACTGGCACTAGGAGAAGCTCTTTGCCACAAGAGAAAATATCATTTGAAGGTCAAGGTAAATTTTGTAGACTTCAGCAATATAAATTTAACACAAAATGCAGCTACCGGTATGTTTATATTTACAGTTCATATACATGACTGGAAAAATGCTTAGGATAACTCTTAAAATATGCACATAAATACAGTTATATCTTTGCTCCCCAAAGTACATCAAAAAAGTCATTTAATGTTCTGCTTGTGAATGCAGTGATCTAGCTATTTTGCCTACTACTTACTCTGCCATGTTGGTGACCTTATTTCCGGTCTACCAAAGAAACCTGAAATGTAGACCAGGAAACTGGACTCCTATCAATTGGGGTGGGTCGTCCACTATATCAGCTTATCAGCTGTAGACTGGCATATCTCCACCTCCACCACCAGACAACCCAGGCTTACGTTCTAGAGACGTGCTAGCAGTTGCAAACCATAGACACATCATCTCCTGTCTACCTAATGCTGGGAATATACCATGAGTTTTTTTTTGGCAGATAGATGGTTCGATAGATAATTTCTGGCAGGTCCGATCTTATTTCCGATCGTTTTTCTGACCGATTTCTCAATGAAGTGAATGGAAATCGATTAGAAAAACGTTTGGAAAATTGATCAGACAGTAAATCTGCTGAAAAAAATCTCATTGTGTATTCCCAGCATTAAGAAATCTATGCAATAGACCAAGGTAGAGGTATTAACAGTAGCAGAATATCTCCCCATCCCCACCCCTGTCCTTATTAATTTTGGATCCATACCCATCAGTTGAGACAGTCACTCCAGAATTAACAGGTTGTCCAATCATACTGATTGAATCATTTGGTGATTGGAAGTAAATATTGCCTTGTGTGTACCAGCTGTTAGAACCTTAAAAAACAGTAAGGCTACATTAGATGCAGGCTTATCATTTGCAATTGTTTGTGTAATTGCATCTGGCAGATCCCTGCTGTCAGGTGAGAGTTAAAGTCCGTACACACGCCGGACTGGAGGTAACAATGGGTCCGTCGTCACCTCCCGCTGGGTGGGCGTTCCAAGACAGTCCAGCGTGTGTACGGACTGATACGGCTGTTTCTGAGCGATCCGCCCGGCCTCTCGCCCCCTGAAAGACTTAATTTGGATCCCAGAATCTAAGATCCCATTGCTGAAAATAGACTACCCGACAATTATAACTACCTTGAAAATATGGCATTCCACGATGAGGAAATTATATAGTAAAAAATTACTGGCTACCCACATTTCCCACCAGGCCAGACTAGCTCGGTCTTCAGTAAATGGTCCTCAAGCGCAGATAAGGTTCTGAGATTGTCTGAAGTACTCACCTCAAATCATACCCTTCACCAATTAGAATATTTCAGAAATAAAGTGGGAACTCTTCCGCTGGATAGTTGGCATTGGAGACAACTCCATCATTTTATCTCTTCATTGAGTATTTCTGGAGACTCACTCATCTCCCCCTCCCCCCTCTCTAAAATCTTCCTACAGGAGGCCAGGCCTACTCATGGTATTTTTTTATGATATCATCCTAGATCAGCTGTATCAGGACGGTCCTGCATTTGTGGAGAGGTGGGAGGCGGAGATCGGCTCCACCCTCTCGATAACAGAGAGGGATACGGTGTTGAAACTGGTACATATTTCCTCTATAAGCTTTAAAATACAGGAAGCTAACTACAAACTAATTTCTAGATGGTATTATACACCCGCTCGTCTTGCTAGGTTCAAGGTAGAGGTACACAGCCTCTGCTGGAGAGAATGTGGTGAAATAGGAACAATGCTACATATATGGTGGACCTGCCCAGCTATTAAGAAATTCTGGGACAATATTCTGGAGCTCGTGTTAAAAATAACTGATATCTCCCTGGTTAGGGACCCCTGGGTGGTCTTATTCCATAAAACTGATACAAGCCCTCGAAAATATAAGAAAACCATACTCCCATTCCTTCTTAATGCTGCCAAGGGCCTTATTCTACGACATTGGAGATCCACCCAAATCCCTAGTTTAAAAGAATGGTTCCTAGCAATAAACTCTATTATGGAAATCGAAGAGATATCCTACTTACAAAAAAACTCCTTTGATAAACACTTCCTCACCTGGGCTCTGTGGATAGATTTCCAAACTAAGGAAGAGTATGCACAAATTATGAACATACATAGCGTACCCCCCAGGTTGTGAGTAATGCCTGTTAAGATACCCCTGATAACCCTTATGTATTATACATTGACTGTACCCTCATCCCTAGTCACACCAACTCGTATGTATTACACACTTAATCCCGCTCGTAGACTCTATTTACCCAATAGCTTTGTTGATTGATCCTGATGCACCGTCTTATACTCTTTTCCCTCTTGTTCTTATTTTATTATTATTTTATAGTTTATGTAATGCAGTGTGCATAATATAAGAACATGTGATGGTCTATACACATTATCTATGTTCTGCTGACCTATATAGCCTTACCTATGCAATTTGCTTGTATTCCACTTGATTACTGTCACATACCATACGATTGTTAAAAGTTATTGCCTTTTACATGTTATACATGCCTGTATTGAAAGTTGCACAATAAAATTCTTTATTAAGAAAAAAAAGAAACAACCTTATCAGTCCGCTGACAGTGCGTACACACGCACTACTGTCGGCTGAACGTCTGCCCAGCGGGTGGGTCTGAAAGACCCGTCGTTGTTGGATGTAGTGCATGTGTACGCACCTTTAATGGTTCCAGGATCAAGATGCCTTTTTCCCCTGTGACTGCTCTTCATTGTCACAGGAGCTGATAGATGACATAAAGGAGGAAGAGGAGGGAAGCTAAAAGGTTCTGCCAGAGTGAATGAAGCAGAGGTTGAACTCTCAGCCAGTGGCAGATCCAGTTTATAAGAGGCATCCTCCGCCTTCACCGCTCACTTCCTGGTACGTCCTATCCTTGCCGGACTAGTTTCGTCACTCTCTTGTGACGCATCAGGAGCATGGGCATTGGATGCCATACCAGGATACTTAACTTCAATCTGCTCACCTTATTGGCTGCCAAGCGCAGCGATCTGATTGGTCGCCACACACTCTTGTTCCCTTCGCTTCCAATCCCTGCCACAAGACCACAGCATGCGTGTTCATTACTAATTTCCAGCATCGGCCACTCCTCCTTTGCCTCCATTGGCTGTATTGAGCCTGCATCACTATGCGTATTATCCTCATATCAGCTATTTCTCGCTGCATGGATCTGCCTTAAAGGGGAAAGTCCGTTCACAAGGTTGATAAATAAAATTGATCACATCCTTATTCCTATGCATTATACAAATTCATATTATCCTTTTGAATATTGTAAATCCACATTCCCTTTCTTTTATTCCACATACAAGGTACTATTTGATTTATCTCAACAATACATTATATTTAAAATTTTAATTTTACATACAGACCACTTCTTTTACTCCATCAATACATCACTTCTAATTCCATCATTGATATCCGCAACAAACACATCCACCAAGATGGTTACCCTCAATTACAAGGTTTTATGAATTTATTCTACCCCTCTCCTCCATTGTCAGCAATTAAACAGTTTAAGTCAAGCTCTATATTATGACCCCCCGGCTTCATGCATACCATTCCATAGATCCATTTTGTCTCTCGCATAGATATCGGTCTAACTTTGTGTCAGCCTCTCCAGCTATATTTCACCTTTTCTAATCCACAGAAGGACAGATACTTTGGATCACTGTTATGTTGTTTACTGAAGTGCTCTGATACACTGTGCCCATTAAAGCCTCTCTTAATATTTCTAATGTGTTCTTGTACTCCAGTCTTCAATCTTCTGGTGGTTCTACCAATGTACTGTTTTCCACAGCTACACCACAGCATGTATACTACACCTAAACTATTACATGATATATTCTGCAAGATTTTTAATTTACGGCCATTGCTGAATGATGTAACCTCTGGGTTTTTTTTATGCCATTTGCTTCTTTGCATGCTTCACATCCTCGACAGGGGAAGAATCCATTTTGTTTCCAGAAGGGTAGATTATTCTGTTTTGGGCCCTACACTAAGCTTGGTGCTAGAACGTGCACTACTGTTTACATCTGCGGAGCGTGTATTGGGAACACGTCCACCTATCCAATAGCGTCTCAGAGCCACCTTGCGCCTCAGTGACGTCAGCGCCCCCTCCCCCCGAGAACTGGAAATCCGAGCCACAGCCCAGGTCTCGGCGCTCCACCGCTGCACACTTGCTGCAGATGTTACACCTATGTAAGAAATTCCCTTATACTGGAATTGGATGTAATGGGCTCTATTCATAAAACATTTGCGGGGAAAAAAATCTTGGAGGGAAATTACCGCATCGGTATTTTAGACTTTTGTGTGCTAATTCATAAAAAAGTTTACACTTGCGATGATAGGTCGGGGAATTCCCGCACTAAACTAGCGGTACAGGCTGAGTTGATAAATTTTCTCTGTGCAGACACAGTATAAAGGAGGCAGCCCCAGCATCCCTTTATATCTGCATTTTTTTTTTAATTGCCTCTCCTTGCTCTGAATCTGCGCTGAATCCGTCTAATAGTCTTTCTAATCTATTTAATTGCTGCAGCTTAGAAGAACTTCAAGAAATGTTACACATGCAGGCTTTCTGATGTGAAATTTATCTGAAAACAGGTACCCAGGGGGTTAAAAAAAACACAGCCTGGATATTCTGGGTTGCCTTTTTTGTTCTGCTCTCACTGCAGCTGCCTGGGAGGTCTGTCTCCATTAGCTTGCCTGTCATCTTGCCTGTCATCTTGCCTGTTATCTTGCCTGTTATCGCTTGCTTATCGCCTTATCTAAACAGTCTGTGTTCTCCATTCCCATTCCGCCTGCTCTAATCTTTATGAATTAAGCCTTCAGTGACGTGTTGTGATAATCACCGCACAAGGCGGTAATTTCCCACACTGCTCAGGAATTGTAGCTTTTCATGCGAAAACAGCTTTTATGAATGGGCACTTTGCTAAGTGGTCGGTAAAGTCAGCTGTTTTGAGCATTACCGCATGCGGGAATGCTTTATGAATAGAGGCCAATGTGTTCTAGCTTCTGTTACGCTTGCTTGAGACTAATTGGGTGGAGCTTCCACAGATCTATATATATATATATATATATATATATATATATATATATATATATATATATATATATATATATATATATATATACACAGTGGTGTGAAAAACTATTTGCCCCCTTCCTGACTTCTTATTCTTTTGCATGTTTGTCAGACTTAAATGTTTCTGCTCATCAAAAACCGTTAACTATTAGTCAAAGATAACATAATTGAACACAAAATGCAGTTTTAAATGATGGTTTTTATTATTTAGTGAGAAAAATAACGCAAAACCTACATGGCCCTGTGTGAAAAAGAAATTGCCCCCTGAATCTAATAACTGGTTGGGCCACCCTTAGCAGCAATAAATGCAATCAAGCGTTTGCGATAACTTGCAACGAGTCTTTTACAGCGCTCTGGAGGAATTTTGGCCCACTCATCTTTGCACAATTGTTGTAATTCAGCTTTATTTGAGGGTTTTCTAGCATGAACCGCCTTTTTAAGGTCATGCCACAACACCTCAATAGGATTCAGGTCAGGACTTTGACTAGGCCACTCCAAAGTCTTCATTTTGTTTTTCTTCAGCCATTCAGAGGTGGATTTGCTGGTGTGTTTTGGGTCATTGTCCTGCTGCAGCACCTAAGATCGCTTCAGCTTGAGTTGACGAACAGATGGCCGGACATTCTCCTTCAGGATTTTTTGGTAGACAGTACAATTCATGGTTCCATCTATCACAGCAAGCCTTCCAGGTCCTGAAGCAGCAAAACAACCCCAGACCATCACACTACCACCACCATATTTTACTGTTGGTATGATGTTCTTTTGCTGAAATGCTGTGTTACTTCTACGCCAGATGTAACGGGACACGCACCTTCCAAAAAGTTCAACTTTTGTCTCGTCGGTCCACAAGGTATTTTCCCAAAAGTCTTGCCAATCATTGAGATGTTTTTTTAGCAAAACTGAGACGAGCCTTAATGTTCTTTTTGCTTAAAAGCCTTGGATATCTGCCATGCAGACCGTTTTTGCCCAGTCTCTTTCTTATGGTGGAGTCGTGAACAATGACCTTAATTGAGGCAAGTGAGGCCTGCAGTTCTTTAGATGTTGTCCTGGAGTCTTTTGTGGCCTCTCGGATGAGTTTTCTCTGCGCTCTTGGGGTAATTTTGGTCGGTAAGCCACTCCTGGGAAGGTTCATCACTGTTCCATGTTTTTGCCATTTGTGGATAATGGCTCTCACTGTGGTTCGCTGGAGTCCCAAAGCTTTAGAAATGGCTTTATAACCTTTACCAGACTGATAGATCTCAATTACAGTACTTTGTTCTCATTTGTTCCTGAATTTCTTTGGATCTTGGCATGATGTCTAGCTTTTGATGTGCTTTTGGTCTACTTCTCTGTGTCAGATAGCTCCTATTTAAGTGATTTCTTGATTGAAACAGGTGTGGCAGTAATCAGGCCTGGGAGTGACTACAGAAATTGAACTCAGGTGTGATAAACCACAGTTAAGTTATTTTTTAACAAGGGGGGGGCAATCACTTTTTCACACAGGGCCATGTAGATTTGGAGGTTTTTTTCTCACTAAATAATAAAAACCATCATTTAAAACCGCATTTTGTGTTCAATTATGTTATCTTTGACTAATAGTTAACGGTTTTTGATGAGCAGAAACATTTAAGTGTGACAAACATGCAAAAGAATAAGAAAACAGGAAGGGGGCAAATAGTTTTTCACACCACTGTTATGTTTGTTAAAAAAAAAAAAAGTAATACCTTGCAGCAGTGTTGAATTGCAGGGTTGTTTTAATGTTTAGTAATTTGCTTTTAAACATCTATATAAAGTTGCTCTTAAAGCCTGTCACCATACATAGGGTGTGATGCACGAAGCATATATATATATCTATATATCTCTATATATCTCTATATTTATTTATTTATATATATATATATATATATATATATATATATATATATATATATATATATATATCTGAATCAGAATCTTTATTATCGCCAAGCACGACTAGGTCGTGCCCGGAATTGGGCTTGGCACTTACAGGGTACTGATACAGGATATAGATACAGATACAGGACAAATCAAGCAGTCAGGAAGGAACACAACAATATACCAGATGCAGAGAGAGACAATGTAGCATAAGTTACAACACGAAAACACCCGACAACAACCAAAAAAAGTCAGCTTGAGCTAGAGCGCCGTCTATCTATGTCTAGAGTGCCTCAGTGCCGGCATGGTGTTGTGGTGTGGGGATGGGCAGTTACGTGGAGAAAGTTCAGAAGGTTGACAGCCAAGGGAAAGAAACTGTTTTTATGCCTTAAGGTCTTGGTGAAGATGGACCGGAACCGGAGTCTCCGGCTCGAGGGGAGCTGACTAAAGAAGCGATAGCCTGGGTTTGAGGGGTCGTTGGTGATCTTTAATGCTCTGGAGTACAACCTGGAATGGTAAAGGAGGTCCAGAGAGGGAAGGGATCTCCCGATGATCCTCTCCGCTGATCTGATGACCCTCTGCATTTTGAGTCTGTCGCTGGCAGAGGAGCTAGCGTACCAAACCAGGATGGAAGAGCATAGGACAGATTTGATTGTAGCGGAGTAGTTTGTCAGAAGTTTTTGGGCCATACCAAACTTTTTTAGTTGTCGGAGAAAGAAAAGTCTCTGTTGGGCTTTCCTCCGTGTATATATGTGTATATATGTATATGTGTGTCTGTGTATATGTATGTATATATATATATATATATATATATATATATATATATATATATATATATATATATCGTTTTTCCTTTTCAATTTACTGACCACATTGAATTGCCAGAACTGAATGTAAGGCCAATTGCATTACTTTTTTAGTCAAGTATTTGTACTCTGTGTTGCACTAGTTTTCCATACACACAGCCCAGTTTACCTTCCCCTTCCTGCATAAGTTACTTATTATCTGCTCTTGCACAAACTGACAGGCAGGAGACTCTGATACCCCCAGTCTATTGTCATCCATGAGTTACGTTAATTATACACTTTAAATTATTGTCAGCAGAAATGATTGTTTGAGATCATTTTGGCTGGCTCCCAGTTGAGCAGTATGTTCTGTTCCTTGGAGAGGGCAGGGAGAATGACAAGCAAGTAGTGACCTTTTGCAGAAACTTCAAATGGAGTTGCCACAGAAACTATAGCATTGAGGCTTGAATGATCTATGCCAGGCATGGGCAAACATGGCCCTCCAGCTGTTACGGAACTACAAGTCCCACAATGCATTGCAGGAGTCTGACAGCCACAGTCATGATAAAGACAAATGCACTGTGGGACTTGTATTTCCGTAACAGCTGGAGGGCCAAGTTTGCCCATGCCTGATCTATGCCATCAAATTTCTGGGGGAGAGACCAGTGATGTTGGGACATGTGTACACACAATCCTTTGCAACCATGTTGGCTAAACATATACCGTAGTTTCAGCATGAAAACACTAAATGTACAGAGCTTTACATCAGTACATAAATCGGGGCACACCACCTCAAGTTAGGACATTTAAATAAGTTACTGGGGGGGAGTGGGGGTAAAGGGGTGTAGCCAGCAAAATAGCAAAGACAGTTAACCCTTTGCACAATAATATGCAAATGTTCATGTATTCACTGAAATTAATCATCCAGGAAGCACTGCTAGCCCTACAGCCAAGTTAAAACTGTGGTCTTGGTACAGAAGAATACATTCTCTTGCATAGTCATCTACACAGTGCAGAAGTACCCAGGTATTCATAGGTGTCCTAACTCTGGCCCTGTGACATGCATAGTGCAGACATGCAAACATTCATTGCATCAAACCTATCAAAAGATTAGGAGCACACATCCTGACGTCCTATCCTGGAACAGATTAAACTAATATAGTACACTTTAGTAGAAAAAATCACTTGGCACACAGCTGGTTAAGTAGGGGGTAGAACTAGCTCCAATGAATCTGCAACAAGCTTCACCCATACATTGGCACCTGGTGGTTAGCTCACAGTCAAAGCAGAGAGAAGTGCAGCAAGCCTTTAGACAGTGCAGAGCACAAACTTAGACATATAGCACACAGAAAGAACGCTGTGCACCTTACTCTTGCATGTTTTTATTCCATCCTTCAGCCAACAGCCCCGAATGACATAGAAAAACAGAATTGTCAAACCTGGATCGATGGGGGTGCCGGGGTGAGCGGGAAGAAGTGACCAGGGGATAGGTGGACGGCACTACAGCCGTTTCACACCGTCTGGCGCTTGTTCACGTGCGTGTGTCCAAAACGGGGCAGTGCTGGACGGCTTCCTACATACAGTCTTCAAGCCGCGCCCCATTGGTGTCCCATTGGTGTGAGTTACGTGGGAGTGAGGGTCGGGGGTGAAGAGGCGGAGACTCAGGCATACAGCTTACATCATCGTGCTGGGCTGCGCTATGCAGCCAAAGTGGGAGCGCTGCCCCGTTTTGGACACACGCACGTGAACAAGCGCCAAACGGCGTGAAACGGCTGTAGTGCCGTCCACCTATCCCCTGGTCACTTCTTCCCCGGCACCCCCATCGATCCAGGTTTGACAATTCTGTTTTTCTATGTCATTCATGCTGGCTGTTGGCTGAAGGATGGAATAAAAACATGCAAGAGTAAGGTGCACAGCGTTCTTTCTGTGTGCTACAGATTAAACTAATCCCACGAGGGAGCTAACAAAATATATCCATGTGCATCATGCACACACCAGCAAAAGCTGTGTAACTACTGGCAATTGTCACAGACAGGGGAAGGAGGGAGTGGATTAAACCCTGGCCACATTGGTAACTTGCAAGAACCACTGCTAGCCCTACAGCCAAATTAATAGGTGGGTTTTTTGGTACAGAAGAATACATTCTCTTGCGTAGGCACCTACACCGTGCAAAAGTACTTCGGTATTCTTAGGTAACCAAACTCTGGCCCTGTGACATGCATAGTGTAGACATGCAAACGTATTGATAGGTTTGATGCAATGAATGTGCACACTATGTACGTCACAGGGCCAGAATTAGAACACCTACGAATACTGGGGAACTTCTGTGCGGTATAGGTGACTACGCAAGAGAATGTATTTTTTTCGTACCAAGTTTTAACTTCGCTGTAGGGCTAGCAGTGGTTCCAGTGTATGCATTTGTATGAACATTTGCATGTGAGCTGTGCAAAAGGGTTAACTGTCTTTACATCAATGCTTCTCTCACATTTAGATGTCAAATACATTGGCAGTTGTGATTGCTACCGCTTGGATTGGAAAATTTGTGGTTATTGAAGAACAGTGAATTCTGCACTGTACTAAACCATTCTTGAGATTATCCAGTCCTCTATAAGCTGAAGTGTAAGTAGGGATAAGCAGAAAGACCTTGATCCCTACTCCACAAATAAACGCATGCTTAGCTGAGCTTCAGGAGTGGATGAATAATAATTGGCTAAAACTTAATGCTGACAAAACTGAGGTTCTTGTTATCGAGGGCCAGGGCTCAACAGCAAAGCAGCCCAAGCCTCAACCAACACCGCTAAGGATAGGGAGCTCAGACCTGAACAATTCAGACTGTGTGCGCAGCCTGGGAGTACTGATTGATGGGAAATTAAGCTTCAGGAATCAAATCTCAGCTGTTGTGAAACATTCCTTCTTTCACCTAAGGAATATTGCAAGGATTAAACACCTAATTCCTTCAGAGGATCTTCCAACCCTAGTTCATGCCTTCGTCACATCAAGGTTAGACTACTGCAACGTCCTCTACACAGGCCTGCATAAGAAAGACTTACGCCGCCTGCAATTAGTACAGAATGCCGCCGCAAGGCTGTTAACGAGCCAACCCTGCCATTGCCACATAACACCAACCCTGAGCTCACTCCACTGGCTACCGATAAAATGGAGAATTCTGTTTAAGATTGGCTTACTGACATTCAATCCTTGCACAATTTGGGCCCTGGATACCTGAAGGACTTGTTGCAACTACATCACACCCCCCCACAATCTTAGATCAAAAGGACGTAACACCTTGGTCACCCCCAGAGTCCACCTCAAAACCTTTGGATACAGAGCCTTTTGTCATGCTGCCCCTACACTTTGGAACTCCCTGCCACACCCAATCAGGACAGCTCCATCCCTGGAAGCATTTAAGTCTAAACTAAAAACCTACCTCTTCAGTCTGGCATTCATGAACATCTGACTATCTCCTCTGTAACACAACCCAGCCTGCAACCCTGTATTAATCTGAGACACAGCTATGCGCTTTGAGTCCTATGGGAGAAAAGTGCTTTACAAATGTTATTGTATTGTATTATTATTGTATTGATCCAAATCACAAAAAGCAAATGTACAACTGAGCAGGTGAAAAATAAAATTTAAGTTTTGGATTAGCATAGTCAAAATAGTCAAAATTCAGCTTGAACCCACTTGAAATGTACAGTTACTATTAGCAGTTTATGCATTAATTTTCACTGATGAGTCTGTAACTCTGCAAGCAAGAAGACAAAACATAATCAACATAAATATGTTAATGTGATCTAAAACTGTTGGAGGCAATTTTTTAAGCACAGATTGAGGAATAATTACTTGTGCATGATTGAAGAACGAGCTCGCCTTTCATGGATGCTGATTGTCAGACCAATAATTCACACCCGAGCAAAAAGCCTAGCCTTTGTGTGTGTTGGTAATACGCGTTTGGCAATTTTAACTTTTATCTGAAAGATAAAGAACTTCAGAACTTGGAGAGTAAATAGGAAATGGCATTCTTAATAGGCCACACAAAGTAACCATTAATGCTGTTGAACAACTGCTGCTCAGTTTATAGCAAAACGTTTTATAGGTGCTGCATTCCTTTTATTACTGTAAATGTGAGAGAATGACAAGGATAGGTGCTAATATTGCCTACACCAGTGATGGCTAACCTTGCAACTCCAGCTGTGGTGGAACTATAAGTCCCATGAGGCATTGCAATACTCTGACAACTTTAAGCATAACTCAGGGAGGCAGAGGCATGATGGGATCTGTAGTTTTGTCACAGCTGGAGTGCCAAGGTTAGCCATCACTGGCCTACACACCTGGAAAGCTTTTTCAAGGTTGGGGGGGGTGTTATCAAAAACAACCAAATTTACATGAAACAGACTTATGCATATGACAATTCAGTGTAAATTGATCAACACCTCAAGAAGCTATTTTGATGTCCGTTGAATTGAATAGAAACAAACATTGCATGTTTGGCTTAGTATTAAATTGTTAAAAAAAATCGAACAGATTAGAAAACAATTCACTCATTTGTGTGCAACATAGAACAGGTGACAGTACCACATAAAGTGAAAGTTCAAAAATAGTGAGCACATTGTGGAATGATTTTCAAAAAGCCAAATTTAATGGTCAATTGCTGTAACATCCAAGCCAAAGCTTTACTGTATTACAAAGTGACTATTTACACTTGTATACACAAAAAATACCTGTGCTCTAGTGAACCAAACTGCACCTTGTATTAGTTCCTTCAGATCAACTAAAAAAATGGTAACTGTGGTTCACCATGAGGTAATTTGGCACTATGCAACATTCCTCTCACAAGTGCTACCAGTAGAGCCACATATGGGGGTCATCCAAAAAGTAACAGCTGCTTGCTTTTATCTGCCATGCAGGGTATTTTTCATGTCAGATTAATCTCTTTTCTCTCCTGTCACTGCTTGTCAGAAGACAGAATGCTGGTAATTGACTGTTCAGCAGCATTAACACTAAGCGTGCCCCTCAATTCCTCCAATCATTAGGTGATGAGTGTAATGCTACTATAAAAAAGGGATTGACAACCTTGTAAGAAAATAAATGCTTATATAAAGCTTTATACATATTATATAAATATTGTGTGGTGAAAAGATCAAAGGTACAACATCTAAAATAAAGAAAATGTTTCCTTAAAAATATAAAAAAGGATCGAGAGCCACAATAGTGCAATATGTCAATTCAATGAGTGTAGTAAGTAATTTATGAGCAGATAGACAATGTTTCCCTGAGAATAAGACAGTGTCTTATATTAATTTTTCACCAAAAAATGTGCTGGAGATTATTTTCAGGGGATGTCTTGTATTTCTGTGAACACACATGTTCCTCTGCTGTGTGTCTTCCCCACTGTGCCGCCTCTTCCTATGCTGGTTCCACCTCTTGTGTACCCCAATGTCCCCCTTGTATCTTTAGGGTCCTCCTAGTGTGGCCCTCTGTACCCGTGTCCTTGTCTATCCCCATCCTCCTGAGTCCCCCTATGTCCTCCTGGTGGTCCTCCGATGTCCCCCTGCATTCTCTTTCCCCCAGCTCCATGCTGCTGTATCCCCAATCTTCAGCCTATGGGGAAAAAGTACCCTTAAAAAAAGTCAGGCATACATACATCCAGAAAGGCTATTTTATAGCACAACCGCAGCAGGTTAATTTAACTGAGCTATATAACTGCACCAGAGGGCACCTGGGATTCAGTCTCCCTGTGCGGAAGCACTGTTATTGACCTGAGGAAGTGGCTTTTTGACCTGTGAAACGTGTTGTCTATGTGCATGATTAAAGTTTGAAGTTTACACATATTGAGCTTGATTCACAAAGCAGTGCTAACCTACTTAGCACGTCTAAAGTCTTTAGACGTGCTAACCAGGGTGCTAAGTAGGTTAGCACCGGATTTCTCAATCAGATTGTGCACTAAGTTTACGTGCGCAAAACTTTACGCACGCGCGCTAAGTCCCATAGGCTTTCATGGGCACTTCGCGTGGAGCTCTGCGCTCTGTGCAGTACGCGTGTAAAGTTTTGCGCGCATAATGTTTTGCGCGCGTAAAGTTTTGCACGCGAAAAGCTCGTTTAGACGTGCTAAGGGGGTTTTCACAGGCGTGCTAACAGTTAGCACCGCTTTGTGAATCAAGCCCATTGTCTGATGGCTACTACTTTAAGGTAGGAGAAAACCTTAAATAGTATATTTCCAATAGTATATTTCCATTTTAAGGGCATAAAGGAATGACGTGCATATACCATTCGTCCCTGCCGCACAAATTCGGGGGGGTGAAATACTATTCCCCCTCCCGAGTCGTCACAACTCGGAGGGAGATATAATAGTGGTCCAGCAATCGCTGGATCCATGAATTACCCCGTGCATGAGGCGCAGACTATAGCATTACTGCTATAGCTGCGCCAAGCTTCGGTGCTGTGCGGCTCGAGGCAGGCACCGTAAAGCCCTGCTTCGTTTACATATGAATTATGTGCTTCAGTTGTAGATAATGTGGAAGTAAACTAGATTGTAAGCCTTCTGGCAGGGTCCTCCTCCTTATGTATCACACCTGTTCATGCACCTCCATTACTGTACACCCATCCTATGAATCTGAGTGAACTCTTGAGTGAACTTGACTGGGCATGCTCCCATCCAGTGACTTAGCTTTTACTCATACTGTGCTGCATGATCTGGTTTGCATGTATTAATGTATTGTCTTATTGCTGTATGTCACCCCTAAATATTGTCTGTAATTTAACTAATGTCCAGTGCTGCGTAATATGTTGGTGCTTTATAAATACAATTAATGAATAAGTAAACGTTTCCGACATCTTGTTTTTAGAAGGAAAAAACGTACCACAGCATAGTTGAAATATAAGGAAGACCTGCAGTAATGGATAAAAGTCCTAATTTTGAACTAAGTGCTACTGCCTCAGTTGACTTTCCTTTCCTGTTCAGATTGGTAGACTCTCAGGCTTGTGGATGACAGTGCTGTAAATTGTAGCATAGCACTCTGTTCTCTGTCTTAATATATTACGCTATTTCTTCATAGGTGATCATATCATAGGTGCTGGATTTTGTGCTGATCTGCCAGTGATTTTTACCAGAAAGAGTGGCCTTCTCACAATAGTTCCTCAAGAGAATGCATCTGTATTGCCAGAAGACGTGGAAGATTCACTGTCATTGTCGCTGGCTGTCAATAATCAGGTACCATGGATATTTAATTTTAATTAGCTTTTCCTTGAAGGGGAGTTATGGCAAAAAATTGTAAATATGTGCAAACATACAAATAAGTACGTTTTTCCAGAGTAAAATGAGCCAAAAGTTACTTTTCTCCTATGTTGCTGTCACTTACAGTAGGTAGTAGAAATCTGACAGAAGCGACAGGTTTTGGACTAGTCCAACTCTTCATAGGGGATTCTCAGGGATTTATTTATTTTCAAAAGCACTTAGTGAATGTCAGTTGCTCTGTCCAACAGCCAAAAAACTGGGTACTTTTCCGTTAGCCGGGCGCATCCACTAGGTGGCAATAAAACTCCACCAGAATTACATATTTCCCTACTATCCATGGCGGCCTGGAGGGGGAATAGTAATTAGCGCCACCTAGTGGATGCGCCCGGCTAACGGAAAAGTACCAAAAACTGTGTAGCCAGCAGGGAAGCTGGCCAGCATTATTGTTTAAATGCCTTTTAGGGAATATCTTTATAAAGAATAAAAGCCTTGCTGAGAATCCCCTCTGAAGAGATGGACTAGTCCAAAACCTGTCACTTCTGTCAGATTTCTATTACCTACTGTAAGTGACAGCAACATAGGAGAAAGATAATTTATGGCTCATTTTACTCTGGGAAAAAACGTACTTCTTCTTTGTCTGTTTGCACATATTTTAAATTGTAATATTTTTCGCCATAGTGCCTCTTTGAGGAAAACATTAAGGCTGCGGTCACACTTTTTGAAAAACATGTGATTTTGCCCAATGCAAAATCGCTCATAATGCATTTCAGTGGCGGCCCACTTGTTTATTCGCAAGTCAGCAGTTCTTTGGCTGCAATATACGTGTGTTTGAAAAATTAAATCGCAGCGCATGTATGATTTACATATACTGCTAACAGGTGCCAGCAGTCTATGGTGGCCGACGTGCGCGAAAAACGCACACAGAATACGTTTTATGCGGACACAAGGGCATCCCCCTTGATTTCACTGAGAGGCACTGATGGTTACTACCTTTTAATCACTCTTAATCCCAATCTACACTATATAATTCTTTGTACGATTCGATTACGGTTCTATTTACGATCTGATTAAATCCGACATGTACGATCGGGTTTCGATTTGATTCAATTCGGTTTGCCATTGCAAAACAATGGCAAGTCAAATTGAATCGAATCTAATCCTGATCGGACACGTCGGATTTAATCGGATCGTAAATAGAATCGTAATCAAATCGTACAAAGAATTGTATGGTGTAGATTGGGCTTAAAGAGAACCCGAGGTGTGTTTAAAGAATGTTATCTGCATACAGAGGCTGGATCTGCCTATACAGCCCAGCCTCTGTTGCTATCCCAAACCCCACTAAGGTCCCCCTGCACTCTGCACTCCCTCATAAATCACAGCCGTGCTGTGAGGGGTGTTTACATCTGTAGTGTCAGTCTCAGCTGCTCCCCCGCCTCCTGCATAGCTCCGGTCCCTGCCCCCGTCCCTTCCCTCCAATCAGCAGGGAGGGAAGGGATGCAGGCGGGGACTGGAGTTCTGCACGAGGCGGGGAGAGCAGCAGACTGACACTATAGAGATAAACACAGCCAGCTCTGACAAGCTGTTTGTCAGCAGCGTGGCTGTGATTTATGAGGGATTGCAGAGTGCAGGGGGACCTTAGGGGGGTTTGGGATAGCAACAGAGGCTGGGCTGTATAGGCAGATCCAGCCTCTGTATGCAGATAACATTCTTCAAACCCACCTCGGGTTCTCTTTAAAGCAGTTTTATTTTTATTTTTTTGAGCTACAGCTGTTCCCTGTTTTTGGCAGGACTTTCATGCTGGGATGTCCAGTCAGGCTGCCTCTAGCTGATAGCCACATTCCCTCCAGTGATGTAATGCATTGCCTGTGCACCAATGCAGAATCTTACTGCAGACAAGTTGGGGGTTCAGTAGTTAGTTTTAGTTTAGTTTTTAGACTTTGTCATGGGCTGCTTGAGGCCACCAAAACCTTAGCCGCACCCCTGCAGTATAAATATGAATATACTGACATATGTAGAATGAGTTAATGTCTCACCACAAGATTTCTGTTTGACACTTTTTAATTTTACACAATTTTGTATAATGTTTGTATTTAATTCATGCACGATTGTCTGTTTGAATTCACACAAGATCTATTCACACATGTGACTCTCCTATCCAATAGCAGTAGCTATACTTTCTTACACATGCTGTATGCACCTCTTGCAGCAGCCCTAACACTCCTGATAGTCTGAGATGCGCTTCCTCCAACATCAGGGCCAATGAGCAGCAGGTGGGGTAGGTTTCCAGGTGTTAACCAGGAAGCCCTTGCCTTACTGCTCTGAGCCCGTACAAGCACATGACCAAGCGATGTATAGCGTGAAACAGCTGTTTCTGTCACCACTGCACCCACCTCATCATACCTGCCACTCCAATCACAAGCTGGAGTATATGCCGGTGTATATTTAAAGTGTACCTGGATGGCTGTACCTCCGATGAAACCAACAGTGAGACAGTGCTCAGTCTGCATTTTTATGCACCCTCAGTATGCTCCCAAATTGGGCCACACTCTGCAATAAAAAGTCTGTAGAGGTTCTAAACTCGCCTCAGTCTGTCCTACAGGGTTGTGTCATTCTGTCTATATTTTGTACAGTCTTTACCTCCAGTTGCCCAGTGATGTTGGTGACAGTCTCTCCTAATACAAGTTTTTCTTTTTCTTCTTTTTTTTTTTGGGGGGGGGGGTAGTTTGCGAGGTACTAATTGATTACAGCAGTTAGTTGCTACTGTGACATTACCTTTCAATCGGGCAATATTGTTTCTGTCTTTATTCAAGGATAACAGTGTAATCTGTAGCTGTAAAAGCTGCCTGGCCACCCTTTTCCATATACCCTCTTTATTCTTGATACTGTGCTCCCACCCAATTTCTCCCCATTGACAAGATTTTATCACATTCTATCTACTGAAAGTTTTACTCAGAACATGCAGTGTAGAGCCATTTGGAAACCCAATCATCCATAAAATGGATGAATTATGTTTTGACCGTTCCTTAACCTCCCTGGCGGTTAATTTATTTTTGAAATTGGGCAAAAATCCTTTTTTTTTAATTTTTTTGTTTTGTTTCATGTAAAGCTACCAGAGTGGTAGCTACATGAAACACCACTAGAGGGCGTATGTGGCCCTCTAGTGCGATCGTTGCCGGCATCAATAGCAAACAGGGGAACGCGTATATAACGCGTTCCCCTGTTTGGCTTCTCCTGCCGCCATGGCGACGATCGGCATGACGTCATGGACGTCAGCCGACGTCCTGACGTCATGCGCACTCGATCCAGCCCATAGCGCTGCCCGGAACTCATTGATCCGGGCAGCGCAAGGCTCTGGCGGGGGGGGGGGCCTCTTCAGCCGCTGCGTGTGGGCGATCGCCGCAGAGCGGTGGCGATCGAGCTGTGCGCGCGGCTAGCAAAACGCTGGCTGCGCGCACAGCACTTTGAATGGGGCGAATCGCCCCAGCAGGCCCTGAGAAATCCTCCTGCGCGGCATAGCCCGAGCTCAGCTCGGGCTTACCGCCAGGGAGGTTAAAGGACCACTTGAGCAAAAATTGTAAAATGCATATAGATACATACAAATAAGTACGTTTCTTCCAGAGTAAAGTGAGCCATAAATTACTTTTCTCCTATGTTGCTGTCACCTTACAGTATGTAGTAGAAATCTGACAGAACTGACATGTTTTGGACTAGCCCATCTTCTCAAGGTGCTTCTCAGGGTTTTTATTTTCAAAAGCACTTAGTTGCTCTGTCCAACTGCCAAAACAGTATGCACAGAGGCTGGCCAGCATCTTTCTATAAATCCTTTTCAGGGAGTGTCTTTATAAAGAATAAAGGCCATACTTTTATCTCCCATGAAGAGATGGAGTAGTCCAAAACCTGTGGGTTCTGTATTTCTGCTATCTACTGTAAGTGACAGCGACATAGGAGAAAAGTAATTTATGGCTCATTTTATTCTGGAAGAAACGTCTCTTATTTGTATGTGTTTACATATATTTTAACCACTTCCCCTCCCCCGGGACAAGTAACTAGGTCCTTGCAAGTTCCCATAACTTCTTGCAGGGGCGCAACTTTCAAGGCCCCTCCCCGTGTAAATGACCGCAGCTGTCTGAGCCGGCGCCGTCATTCACAAAACCCGTCCACGCATCACTTCCTCTATGCGTAGTAATACTACGCAGGAGAAAGTGCGCAGCGAGTGGCCAAAAAGTAAAATTACATCTACATTTTTTTTTCAATAAAGGACTTATTTAGAATTTATTTTTACATTTAAATTAACCCATGACCTCCCACACTCCTCAAGTCACTCCCCAAAATTTTTTGAAAAAATGAAAAAAAAAAAAAATTTTTACAAATAAAAAAAAAAATACATGAAAAGTTACCTTAGTGACTGAACCTTTTTTAATCTGTATGTCAAGAGGGTATATTACTTTATAAATTATGGGCTTGTAATTAGAGATGGATGCAAAACTGAAAAAATGCACCTTTATTTGCAAATAAAATATTGGCACCATATATTGTACTAGGAAAATTTTTAAACGTTGCAGTAACTGGGACAAATGGGAAAATAAATTGTGTGGGTTTTAATTACATTAGCATGTATTTTTAAAACTTTAATGGCCGAAAACTGAGAAATAATGAATTTTTTCCATTTTTTTCTTATTTTTCCCGTTAAAACAGTTTTAGAATAAAATAATTCTTAGTACCTCCCAAAGAAAGCCTAATTGGTGGCGAAAAAAACAAGATATAGATGGTTTTGTTGTGATAAGTAGTATTAAGTAGTTCCATGTAGTAGCAATTACAGGACACTTCTACCATATACCGGTAACTGGTAATTGAACATTCCTTTTTATAGAGAGAAAAAAGTATTTTAAGTGTTTATCATTAAGGCTCCCTGCACTTCAAATCCGTTTTGCGATTCCGATTTGCAATTCTGATTTTCCCTGATTGCAATCAACAGAAAAACGGAGGAGAAAACGCAGCATGCAGTAACGATTAAAAATCAGAATCGGATGTAAAAATCGGAATCGCATGCAGTGTGCAGGGAGCCTAAAACTTGCGCATTAGTTAGGGCCTGGCTCATACTGAAAGAGCTCTTTCCAAGTGCTTGTGATTTTAAAAGCTCTTGCTAATGTAATGCTTTGTGTATTCTCACTTGAGCAATGGGATTTAATAAAAATCACCCATAGCATTGCATTAGCAAGAGTTTTTCAAATCACTAGCATTGAAAAAAGCTCCTGCAATGTGAACCAGGCCTAAGAGCTGGAATCCTTTGAGCTTTGTAATGTTATTATGGAAGTATGGATTTTTTTTCTATAATGTCCTCTTTAGTTGTTCATTTATACTGGCAAACATTCTGGACTTTGTCATTGCTATAAGAAATTCACATGCTTTTTTAGCATGGTGTGTGCTTATTTTCCTTTCTTTGGAAAAATCTTATGTACTTCCTTCACTGAAGTTCAACAAAAACCTACTAGCAGCTCGTAATCGGGTGAAAAATGCTCAGTATATGCATATTAATTATTTCATAGATATACATCTGTAAAAATATATAACATAACTACAGTACTAATTTTAGAAAAGCACCTTTTTAATTTCAACCTTCCTCCTTTGGTAAAGGCTACATCGATGGATGCATCTCTTATGGGAGAAACAATACCTCGTGATGATAAGACAAAGTTGCTGAAGGCTGCTTTTTTGCAGTATTGCAGGTATTTGACTTTTCTTTTCTTACTGTTCAGAATTGTGGAAGTCACCCTGAGTTTAAAAAAAAAAAAAAAAAGATTTACAGCCTTTGCTTGGTCACACCAGAACATAGTGATAGTTTATGAAGGGATGGCAAGTTAACAGTTGTGGGCTTTGCGTATGTCGTAATCAGTCCATGTTGTTATGGATTTATTAGAAAAAATGTTTTGTTTTTGGTTGTTTGCGCATACTGCCCTAGTGCAAGCACAGACATACTCAACAGCGATGGAGGAGAGGCACAGCCAGGACCGCACAGTAGCAGTGGCCTGCTGACTGGCCTGTCGCCGGAAACGAAACCAGCTCTCTGCAGGGGATCGGAGGATTGGTTTGTCCCGGCGCGGGCACAGGACGCCTGCAGGGGGCTGGTAGAAGCCCCAGGTAAGTTAAAATCTTGTGACTTGCTGGTTCGCATTGCAAGAGCTAATGTGAAGTGCTAGTGATTTGGAAAGCTCTTGCTAATGCAGTGCTGTGGAGGATTTTTATAAAATCACATCGCTCAAATGAGCTCACACACATAGCATTACATTAGCAAGAGCTTTTAAAATCACACCAGACGTACACACACAGACGTACACACACACACAGATGTACACACACACACAGACGTACACACACACACAGACGTACACACACACACAGACGTACACACACACACAGACGTACACACACACACACACAGACGTACACACACAGACGTACACACACACACAGACGTACACACACACACAGACGTACACACACACACAGACGTGCACACACACACAGACGTACACACACACACACACACACACACGTACACACACACACAGACGTACACACACAGACGTACACACACACACAGACGTACACACACAGACGTACACACACAGACGTACACACACACAGACGTACACACACACAGACGTACACACACACACAGACGTACACACACACACAGACGTACACACACACACAGACGTACACACACACACAGACGTACACACACACACAGACGTACACACACACACAGACGTACACACACACACAGACGTACACACACACACAGACGTACACACACACACACAGACGTACACACACACACACACAGACGTACACACACAGACGTACACACACACACAGACGTACACACACACACACGCAGACGTACACACACGCACACGCAGACGTACACACGCGCACACGCAGACGTACACACGCACACGCAGACGTACACACGCACACGCAGACGTACACACGCACACGCAGACGTACACACACACACACACAGACGTACACACACACACACACACACACACACACACACACACGTACACACACAGACGTACACACACACACAGACGTACACACACACAGACGTACACACACACACAGACGTACACACACACAGACGTACACACACACACACACAGACGTACACACACACACACACAGACGTACACACGCACACGCAGACGTACACACGCAGACGTACACACGCACACGCAGACGTGCACACGCAGACGCAGACGTGCACACGCAGACGTGCACACGCACACGCAGACGTGCACACGCACACGCAGACGTGCACACGCAGACGTGCACACGCACACGCAGACGTGCACACGCAGACGCAGACGTGCACACGCAGACGCAGACGTACACACGCACACAGACGTACACACACACACACACAGACGTACACACACACACACACAGACGTGTACACACACACACACACACAGACGTGTACACACACACACACACACAGACGTGTACACACACACACACAGACGTGTACACACACACACACAGACGTGTACACACACACACACAGACGTGTACACACACACAGACGTGTACACACACACATAGACGTGTACACACACACACAGACGTGTACACACACACACAGACGTGTACACACACACACAGACGTGTACACACACACACACACACAGACGTGTACACACACACACAGACGTGTACACACACACACACAGACGTGTACACACACAGAGACGTGTACACACACACAGGTACACACACACACACGTACACACGCACACGTACACACGCACATGTACACACACACACACACACACACAGACGTACACACACACACACACACACACACACAGACGTACACACGTACACACACAGATGTACACACAGAGACGTACACACGTACACACACACACACACACACACAGACGTACACACAGAGACTTACACACGTACACACACACACACAGACGTACACACAGAGACGTACACACGTACACACACACACACGCACACAGACGTACACACAGAGACGTACACACACACACACACACGTACACACGTATACACACACACACACGTACACACGTATGCACACACACACACACAGACGTACACACGTGTACACACACACACACACACACACGTGTACACACGTACACACACACACGTGTACACACGTACACACACACGTACACACACACGTACACACACACACACACACACACGTGTACACACACAGACGTACACACGTACACACACACACACACAGACGTACACACACACACACAGACGTACACACGTACACACACACACACACAGACATACACACGTACACACACACACACACACACAGACGTACACACACACACACACACACACAGACGTACACACACACACACAGACACACACACACACACACACACACACAGACGTACACACACACACACACACACGTACACACAGACGTACACACAGACGTACACACACACACACGTACACACAGACGTACACACACACACACACGTACACACAGACGTACACACACACGTACACACAGACGTACACACAGACGTACACACACACACACAGACGTACACACACACACACACACACACACACAGACGTGCACACACAGACGTACACACGTATAAACACACGTATACACACACACACACGTACACACGTATAAACACACACGTACACACGTATAAACACACGTATACACGTACACATAGAAAGTACTTTTCTTTCAGAGTAAAATGAGCCATACATTCCTTTTCTCCTATGTTGCTGTCACTTACAGGAAGTAGTAGAAATCTGACATTACCAACAGGTTAAGGTCTAGTCCATCTCTCCATAGGGGATTCTAAGCATGGCATTTATGCTGAAATAGCCAATAGATTTATCCAAAGATGCTGGCTGGCCTTTCTGCTCACCATACACTTTTTTTTTTTGGAGTTAAAGCAGCTGCCATGCGCTAAGTGCTTTTGAAAATAAAGAAATCCCTGAGAATCACCCATTAGGAGATAAGCTATTCCAAAACCTGTAGATTCTGTCAGATTTTTATTACTTGCTGTGACAGCAACATAGAAGAAAAGTAATATATGGTGTCACGGACGGTTGCGGGGCCGCATGCGCGTCCTTTAACCGCCCGTGAAGAAAAGCGATCGCACTCGATTCTCTGCATCGATTGCGCTTCAAATCGATACAATCTGGGTTGAGTGTGTAGGGGCAGCTGAAGTCCTTTTTTCAGCAGAGAGATAGCACCAGCCCAACTGCTGGATGGCTCTTTTGATATGCTAATGAGCCTGGGCCCAGAGAGTCCCTGGCTTCAAGCTGTGCTGATGGCCCATCCATCAGGTATAGACCATGACAGAAGCAATCTAGTTGGGAGAAAAGCCAGACCCTCCGGCTCCCTCCCAGCAGGGGAGCTGACACCTAGCTAGCTGCCCCAAACTTCAAAGAGCCTTTGCCTGGGAATGACCTGCTATCAATCCCAGGGGTATATCATATTCCATAAACGGCTATATGTGTCATATTTTCTGTGTTGCCAGGCTGGCAGACCCTCCAAACTAACAGAGCATGCTTGGCCCTATCTGGCGCTGGTTCTGAAGAAACTTCAGACCATTCTGAGGGAAAGACTGCCAGTTAGGCAGTTCGAAAGTGCCCTGCTGATACCACAAGGGTCCCACCCCTCATGTTTGGTATCAGGCTGCTGGGTACATCGAGGCAGACCTGAAAATATTAGTAAATCTGCCCTGACCTGTACGGTTCTGTGAAATAGAGCCCATATATGGTTAAGGTATGATTTCTGCTTCCCAGGACAAGGGGAGGACTCATCTCATGTCCTAAGGGGGTGTGTGGGCCTGCCCTCACTCCCTCCTACTGAATCAGGGGCATAAGAATGGCAGAGGAGCCAAACTCAGTGTCCTCCACCCTGAAAACATCTTGAACTCATCGGTGCCAGCTTGAGGATATGCTGGCATCCACCTGGTCTGAACTCTGAACTTTGATTGAAACCCAGAACTCTGATTTTTCCCACAAAAAAAGGACATCTTTCCAGGAACTAAGTATTTTTCTCCCTTCTTTTATTTTTTATACTGGCTATTACTGTTTTAATAATTGTTGATTTTAATAATTGCCTGTATATATTATTTATATTGCTGTGAATAAAAGACTTCCTCCAAGTCATTCACTGTTCCGCTACCCTGCTTATCAGCACACACAGAACTGATCCCGGGTCTCTGAAGATACGCTACTGTTTGTTTGTTGTTGGCTAGACAGAATACCGTGTGTTTAACCGTTTTATTCGCAGGACTAGTCAGTCAGTAAATCGGGTCCACTGGCCCATACCAGTGGTGGTGGCAGATACCGTGGAATCGTGTGTACGTTGTAATTACCCGTGTCTCACAGGCTCCCTTCTGAGTTGTCTGCGGCTAATTCTTAACGGTTCCTGCGCATTGACTGCGACCAGAGTTCGCATGATCCGTGCGCTGGCACCGTTTAGAAGGCTAAGTGCGGTCAGCCACTAGGGCTCCTGTGACATATGGCTCATTTTACTCTGGGAGAAATGCACTTCTTATCTGTATATGTTTACATATATTTTAAGTTTTAAGATTTTCGCGACAGTGGCCCTTTCATTTGGAGCTGTTAATTGCTACAGGACATGACAGTTTACAATATGAACCTGTACCCATATTAATTGTAAATAACACATTTTTATAATTCTTAACTTTTACAATATTGTTTTTGGTATTTTTTTACAGGAAAGACTTAGTTGGCTCACAGTGCATGGCTAATCGTCTGTTTCCAGTTGACATGGAATTGGATGAGGATAATGAATTGGATCAAGCAGTTTCTCAAATAAGCACAGACTTGGTAGATGACTATCCTGCTTCTGATCCTAGATGGGCAGAGTCAGTACCTGATGGTGAGATGAATAAAGTATCATTATCAATGAGTATATTTTAGTTAGTGTTATATAAAGGCAAATTATGAATATAGTAGTTTAAACTAATTGGCAGACTTTTTAATATCTACATCTTCACTTGACTTGTTTTGAACACAGAGATTTTTTTTTTTAATGGAATTTTCTGACATTGCTCAAAACTGTTCATATGAAAATGTAAACCAATATCTACTCACACAAAATACCTGATTGCATAAGCTTTTCCCCCTTTTTAATATTAGCAGCCTACATCATTACTACTACAGCCATTTGTTTCATAGTCCCATAAGTTAAATGGAGATCAGCTGTGTGTAATCACTGGGTTTTGAAACGATTGTATTATAATTTCATATGCACGTAGAATGTCCATTATGGCATACCTTACATCAGGAGTGCCCAGTGGGTAGATCGCGATCTACCGGTACTTCGTGAAGGACTTCATAGTAGATCCTGACCGCACTACATTTTCCATTCTGTATATACAATAGTGTTCCTAAAATTGTACATGGGTAGAGTAGCTCACAAGCCGAAGTGTGGGCACCTCTCTGCCTTACCCCATGAAGAGGAAAGTTCTCTCTAAGCAACTCTGTGAAAAGGCGATTGCTAAATTAGGACTAGAATATAAGAACATTTAGAGGTCACTGAATACGCCAGGTAGCACAGTGAAATCTGTCATAAAGCACAGCTGTACATCTATCCAGAGCAGACTATCCATCAAAAGTGAGTGACAAAAAGTAGATTAGTGGGAGTGGCAACCAGTAGCCTTATGCCAGCTCTGTGGTGCTTCAAGCCTCAGTAACAGAGATTGAAAAGCCTATGCATGCAGATTTGGTTTGGGTGCTTTACATGTTGCAGGAGTGGCAAAAAGAGAACCACCAGTTAGTAAAACTCATTTAACCACTTGAGGACCTAGGGCTTTACCCCCCTTAAGGACCGGCCACTTTTTTTCCATTCAGACCACTGCAGCTTTTACGGTTTATTGCTCGCTCATACAACCTACCACCTAAATTAATTTTGGCTCCTTTTCTTGTCACTAATAAAGCTTTCTTTTGGTGCTATTTGATTGCTCCTGCGATTTTTACTTTTTATTATATTCATCAAAAAAGACATGAATTTTGGCAAAAAAATGATTTTTTTTAACTTTCTGTGCTGACATTTTTCAAATAAAGTAAAATTTCTGTATACATGCAGCGCGAAAAATGTGGACAAACATGTTTTTGATTAAAAAAAAACCCATTCAGTGTATATTTATTGGTTTGGGTAAAAGTTATAGCGTTTACAAACTATGGTGCAAAAAGTGAATTTTCTCATTTTCCAGCATCTATGACTTTTCTGACCACCTGACATGTTTCATGAGGGGATAGAATTCCAGGATAGTATAAATACCCCCCAAATGACCCCATTTTGGAAAGAAGACATCCCAAAGTATTCACTGAGAGGCATAGTGAGTTCATAGAAGATATTACTTTTTGTCACAAGTAAGCGGAAAATGACAGTTTGTGACAAAAAAAAAAAAAAAGTTTCCATTTCTTCTAACTTGCGACAAAAAAAAAGGAAATCTGCCACGGACTCACCATGCCCCTCTCTGAATACCTTGAAGTGTCTACTTTCCAAAATGGGGTCATTTGTGGGGTGTGTTTACTGTCCTCGCATTTTGGGGGGTGCTAATTTGTAAGCACCCATGTAAAGCCTAAAGGTGCTCATTGGACTTTGGGCCCCTTAGCGCAGTTAGGCTGCAAAAAAAGTGCCACACATGTGGTATTGCCGTACTCAGGAGAAGTAGTATAATGTGTTTTGGGGTGTATTTTTTACACATACCCATGCTGGGTGGGAGAAATATCTCTGTAAATGACAATTTGTTAATTTTTTTTACACACAATTGTCCATTTACAGAAATCTTTCTCCCACTCAGCATGGGTATGTGTAAAAATACACCCCAAAACACATTATACTACTTCTCCTGAGTACGGCAATACCACATGTGTGGCACTTTTTTGCACCCTAACTGCGCTAAGGGGCCCAAAGTCCAATGAGTACCTTTAGGATTTCACAGGTCATTTTGAGAAATTTCGTTTCAAGACTACTCCTCACGGTTTAGGGCCCCTAAAATGCCAGGACAGTATAGGAACCCCACAAATGACCCCATTTTAGAAAGAAGACACCCCAAGGTATTCCGTTAGTAGTACGGTGAGTTCATAGAAGATTTTATTTTTTGCCACAAGTTAGCGGAAAATGACACTTTGTGAAAAAAAACAATAAAAATCAATTTCCGCTAACTTGTGACAAAAAATAAAATCTTCTATGAACTAACCGTACTACTAACAGAATACCTTGGGGTGTCTTCTTTCTAAAATGGAGTCATTTGTGGGGTTCCTATACTGTCCTGGCATTTTAGGGGCCCTAAACCGTGAGGAGTAGTCTTGAAACAAAATTTTTCAAAATGACCTGTGAAATCCTAAAGGTACTCATTGGACTTTGGGTCCCTTAGCGCAGTTAGGGTGCAAAAAAGTGCCACACATGTGGTATCACCGTACTCTGGAGAAGTAGTACAATGTGTTTTGGGGTGTATTTTTACACATACCCATGCTGGGTGGGAGAAATAACTCTGTAAATGGACAATTGTGTGTAAAAAAATCAAAAGATTGTCATTTACAGAGGTATTTCTCCCACCCAGCATGGGTATGTGTAAAAATACACCCTAAAACACATTATACTACTTCTCCCGAGTACGGCGATACCACATGATTGGCACTTTTTTGCAGCCTAACTGCGCTAAGGGGCCCAAAGTCCAATGAGTACCTTTAGGATTTCACAGGTCATTTTTGTTTCAAGACTACTCCTCACGGTTTAGGGCCCCTAAAATGCCAGGGCAGTATAGGAACCCCACTAATGACCCCATTTTAGAAAGAAGACACCCCAAGGTATTCCGTTAGGAGTATGGTGAGTTCATAGAAGTTTTTATTTTTTTGTCACAAGTTAGCGGAAATTGATTTTAATTGTTTTTTTTCACAAAGTGTCATTTTCCGCTAACTTGTGACAAAAAATAAAATCTTCTATGAACTCACCATACTCCTAACGGAATACCTTGGGGTGTCTTCTTTCTAGAATGGGGTTATTTGTGGGGTTCCTATACTGCCCTGGCATTTTAGGGGCCCTAAACCGTGAGGAGTAGTCTTGAAACAAAAATGACCTGTGAAATCCTAAAGGTACTCATTGGACTTTGGGCCCCTTAGCGCAGTTAGGCTGCAAAAAAGTGCCAATCATGTGGTATCGCCGTACTCGGGAGAAGTAGTATAATGTGTTTTGGGGTGTATTTTTACACATACCCATGCTGGGTGGGAGAAATACCTCTGTAAATGACAATTGTTTGATTTTTTTTTACACACAATTGTCCATTTACAGAGAGATTTCTCCCACCCAGCATGGGTATGTGTAAAAATACACCCCAAAACACATTATACGACTTCTCCTGAGTACGGCGATACCACATGTGTGACACTTTTTTGCAGCCTAGGTGCGCTAAGGGGCCCAACGTCCTAATCACAGGTCATTTTGAGGCATTTGTTTTCTAGACTACTCCTCATGGTTTAGGGCCCCTAAAATGCCAGGGCAGTATAGGAACCCCACAAGTGACCCCATTTTAGAAAGAAGACACCCCAAGGTATTCCGTTAGGTGTATGGGGAGTTCATAGAAGATTTTATTTTTTGTCACAAGTTAGTGAAAAATGACACTTTGTGAAAAAAAAAAAAAATCAATTTCCGCTAACTTTTGACAAAAAATAAAATCTTCTATGAACTCGTCATACACCTAACAGAATACATTGGGGTGTCTTTTTTCTAAAATGGGGTCAGTTTCTGGGGTTCCTATACCGCCCTGGCATTTTACGGGCCCAAAACCGTGAGTAGTCTGGAAACCAAATGTCTCAAAATGACTGTTCAGGGGTATAAGCATCTGCAAATTTTGATGACAGGTGGTCTATGAGGGGGCGAATTTTGTGGAACCGGTCATATGCAGGGTGGCCTTTTAGATGACAGGTTGTATTGGGCCTGATCTGATGGATAGGAGTGCTAGGGGGGTGACAGGAGGTGATTGATGGGTGTCTCAGGGGGTGGTTAGAGGGGAAAATAGATGCAATCAATGCACTGGGGAGGTGATCGGAAGGGGGTCTGAGGGGGATCTGAGGGTTTGGCCGAGTGATCAGGAGCCCACACGGGGCAAATTAGGGCCTGATCTGATGGGTAGGTGTGCTAGGGGGTGACAGGAGGTGATTGATGGGTGTCTCAAGGTGTGATTAGAGGGGGGAATAGATGCAAGCAATGCACTGGCGAGGTGATCAGGGCTGGGGCCTGAGGGCATTCTGAGGGTGTGGGCGGGTGATTGAGTGCCCTAGGGGCAGATAGGGGTCTAATCTGATAGGTAGCAGTGACAGGGGGTGATTGATGGGTAATTAGTGGGTGTTTAGGGTAGAGAACAGATATAAACACTGCCCTTGGGAGGGGATCTGCGGGCGAACTATTGGTGTGGGTGGGTGATCAGATTGCCCACAAGGGGCAGGTTAGGGGCTGATTGATGAGTGGCAGTGACAGGGGGTGATTGATGGGTGGCAGTGCCAGGGGGTGATTGATGGGTGATTGACAGGTGATCAGTGGGTTATTACAGGGAAGAACAGATGTAACTAATGCACTGGCGAATTGATAAGGGGGGGGGGGGGGTCTGAGGGCAATCTGAGCCTGTAGGCGGGTGATTGGGTGCCCGCAAGGGGCAGATTAGGATCTGATCTGATGGGTAACAGTGACAGGTGGTGATAGGGGGTGATTGATGGGTAATTAGTGGGTGTTTAGAGGAGACAATAGATGTAAACACTGCGTTTGGGTGGTGATCTGATGTCGGATCTGCGGGCGATCTATTGGTGTGGGTGGGTGATCAGATCGCCCGCAAGGGGCAGGTTAGGGGCTGATTGATGGGTGGCAGTGACAGGGGGTGATTGATGGGTGGCAGTGACAGGGGGTGATTGATGGGTGATTGACAGGTGATCAGTGGGTTATTACAGGGAAGAACAGATGTAAATATTGCACTGGCGAATTGATAAGGGGGGGTCTGAGGGCAATCTGAGCGTGTAGGTGGGTGATTGGGTGCCCGCAAGGGGCAGATTAGGGTCTGATCTGATGGGTAACAGTGACAGGTGGTGATAGGGGGTGATTGATGGGTGATTGATGGGTAATTAGTGGGTGTTTAGAGGAGAGAATAGATGTAAACACTGCGTTTGGGTGGTGATCTGATGTCGGATCTGCGGGCGATTTATTGGTGTGGGTGGGTGATCAGATTGCCCGCAAGGGGCAGGTTAGGGGCTGATTGATGGGTGGCAGTGACAGGGGGTGATTGATGCGTGATTGACAGGTGATTGACAGGTGATCAGGGGGGATAGATGCATACAGTACACAGGGTGGGGGGGTGATCAGGAGGGGGCAGTGGGCAGGGGGGGAGATAAAAAAAAAAAATAGCGTTGACAGATAGTGACAGGGAGTGATTGATGGGTGATTAGGGGGGTGATTGGGTGCAAACAGGGGTCTGGGGGGTGGGCAGGGGGGGGGGTCTGAGGGGTGCTGTGGGCGATCTGGGGCAGGGGGGGGGGAAATCAGTGTGCTTGGTGCAGACTAGGGTGGCTGCAGCCTGCCCTGGTGGTCCCTCGGACACTGGGACCACCAGGGCAGGAGGCAGCCCGTATAATACACTTTGTAAACATTACAAAGTGTATTATACACTTTGTATGCGGCGATCGCGGGGTTAACATCCCGCCGGCGCTTCCGTATAGCCGGCGGGATGTTGCGGCGGGTGAGCGGCGTCAGGCGGAGGATCGCGTCACGGATGACACGATCGCTCCGCCCATGCTCCTACAAGGACCGCCGCCTTTGGGCATGAGCTGGTCCTTGCGGGGTCCACTTCCCGGCCGCCTCTGTGCGTTAGGCGGTCGGGAAGTGGTTAAGAACTACTCTCCCGCTAGGGTCCATGGGAGACTCTGAAAAACGGTAGATATGACTTTGGTCATGTGGGAGCAATATCATGTATAGCAGTTTGGCCGGTTTCCAAATTACCGCCATAGCCGGTAATTTCTACAGCGACCTGTGGCGGTGCCCAAATTATCAGGCACGATCTGCGCCTAAATGAACTGATTTGGGGAGGAAGTGCACATCTGCCATCCATTTACTGTAAGGTCCATAAGTATTGGGACATCAACACAATTCATAACCTTTTTGGCTCTATATACAACCACAATGTATTTAAAATGAAATGAACACTGCTTTAACTGCAGACTGTTGACTTTAATTTAAGGGTATTTACATCCAAATCAGGTGAACGGCGTAGGAATTACAACAGTTTGCGTATGTGCCTCCCACTTGTTAAGGGACCAAAAGTAATGGGACAGAATAAAAATCATAAATACATTTTTAATACTTGGTTGCAATTACAGCTTGAATCCTGGAACGCATAGACATCACCAGACACTAGGTTTCATCCCTGGTGATGCTACGCCAGGTCTCTACTGCAATAGTCTTCAGTTCCTGCTTGCAAGTGAAATGCATGCTTAGTTAGATTCAGGTCAGGTGATTGACTTGGCCATTGCATAATATTCAATTTCTTTACTCTTCGGTTGCTTTTGCAGTATCCTTTTGGTCATTCTCCATCTGCACTATAAAGCGCCGTCCAATGAGTTCTGAAGCATTTGGCTGAATATGAGCAGATATTTCCTGAAACACTTCTGAATTCAACCTGCTGCTTTCGTCAGCAGTCACATCATCAATCAAGAGCAGCAATCCTTCATTATATGGTTTCTTCCTAGCAGAAACCCAGCTATTTCATGTTCATTACTTCCCTCCTCTGTCCAGTATCTTCCTCTTCCATGTGGAGCCCTATGTACAGATTTCCTAAGTCCTCCTCCTCCTTTAATATGAACTAAGAAAAATGTTTACAACAAACAAAAATATACAAGCTTCAAAAAAGAGTAACCTATTAAAAAGACTCTGTAACAAAACAAAAAAAAGTGCCCCTGGGGGGTACTTACTTAGGGAGGGGGAAGCCTCTGGATCCTGTTTAGGCTTCCCCCGTCGTCCTCCATCCCATAGTGGTCTCACTTGGCCCCTCCAAAGCCACAGCCGACAATTTGTCAAGCTATGTAGTAGGCGCAGTAGCGCCTGCAATATTTACCTTCCTTGGCTCCAGCTCAGACGCAGTAGCGGCTCCCTGATGGGCTAAGGTGGAAATAGCCGATCCCAGTCGGGTCCGCTCTACTGTGCAGGCGACTTGTGCCTGCGCAGTAGAGCGGACCTGACTGGGATCGGCTATTTCCGCCTGATCCCAAGCAGAGAGCTGCTACTGCGCCCGCACTGGAGCCAGGAAGGTAAATATTTCCCTACCTGCCTGCCGTTCAGGGGGGGGGGGGGGGGGCGAGACCACCGTGGGATGGAGGATGGTGAAGCCTCGATAGGATCCAGAGGCTTCCCCCTTCCGAGGTAAGTACCTCCAGGGGCAATTTTTTCTGTTACAGGTTTTCTTTAAATAGCCTGTTGTAAGAGGAGTATACCATGTGTTTAATTCAATGATTGTATTCTTTTTATATACAGAAGCTGCTTGTTCAAGTAATACTTCACTTATTCTTTTGCATCAGTTGGAAGATAAAATGAAAGCACATTCATTCTTTCTGGATTTTCTTCACCAGGTTAGTGTGTTCACAGCAATTTACATATTAGTAGCAGTAGGGTATTGTACCGTGTTAGCCATCAGTAAAAGCAAGAAGTTTTAAATCAGGATGATGCCATTTATTGGCTAACTAAAAATGAATAAAAATAAGCAAGCTTTCGGCCTTGCAGCCTTCGTCAGGCTTATATCCTGTAAGTTTGCAGGCTGGTGGTACAGACAGCTTATATACATGCAACATCAAAAGGGAAAACAGATATTTTTTTTCAAGCATAAATATATGTCATTAAGATGCCTTAATTCAAACAGACCACCTGAATGGGGTTAGAGGTTATTAGCTAAGATAAGGATCCTTGTTTACGCCATGCTCACAGACCTGGGATTAGGATTGACCCAGAGGTATCGTAAATTCTTAGTTCACAAGTTCAGCTAGAATGGCTGAGAAAGTTTAAATATCATCAGTCTCATACCAATATAAAAAAATGTTGTCCTTATTCAAACCGTTCTGCACAGCTTTGAACCAATTTATAAATTTTGGTTCTACTGTTAATCAATCATTTGACGTTTTGAAGCCACCCTTCAGGGCAGTGACACGAAGATCATCCATGCTGTGTCTGTTGGATCGAAAGTGTGTAGCAACTGGGAGTCCAGATTTGGTATCATTAATAGTGTGCCTGGGTCCATTCATACGTTTGCGCAGAGTTTGTCCAGTTTCTCCCACGTACAGAACATTGGGGCATGTAGCACACATGATCAGATATACCAGATTGGTGGAACCACAGGAAAATGTACCTTGTACTCTGTAATCCTGTTGTGAACCTGGTATCGTTACCCTGTCAGTGGAGTAAATGTGTCTGCAGGTCCCACATATTTTTTGTCGGCAGGGTGATGTTCCGTTTTGTTGAGGCCTATTCAAAGAACTCCTGACAATCATCTGTTTTAGATTGTGTGGTTGCCGATATGACAAGAGGGGAGGTTTAGGGAATATCTTTCTCAGTCTGTGATCCTTGTGTAAAATGGGATGAAGTTCCTTAGCAATCCTCCTTAAGATTTCCAGGTGTGGGTTGTAGGTGACAACCAAAGGGACATGTTCCTCTTTCTGGTTTTGCTTATATTTCAGGAGTTCAGTCCTGGGGATGATGCTGGCTTTCCTCATTTGGGCCTCAGCCATAGGAGGACTGTACCCTTGTTTACATTTACATATATATAAACTTAGAGGTCTATTTATCAGTGTATTCTAGCAGATTCCCCAAATATTAGTACATTTATTATGACTACAGTAAAGGAAAGGTTGTCTCTTCACATTGTTTGTGTAATGTGACTTCTGTATTTTTTCATACAGGTTGGACTTTTTGACCTATTGAGCACGTGTCAGACAAGAGGAATTACTATGGCAACTCGATTATTGCTCTCTGAACACGCAGAGAAACTGTCAGCTGCAATTGTTCTGAAGAATCACCATGCCAGGCTTCCTTTACTGGTTAATTCTGCTATACAGCTTGCACTAAACAAAAGAATGTGTTCGGTTCCACAAAACCTTACTGCTGCTGATGTCTACTTTAGAGAGGTAAGATGCTTTTTTTAACCACTTTTTCCACCACTACAGTAGATCTACATCCTCTGTGACTTCATCTAAGCCACAAGGACGTAGATATGTCTTGTAACTGAAGCACAGCTGTGCACGATTGGGCTTGCTCCTGTGCAAACTTTATGCACAATCTCCTGCAGCACTAATTGGTGAAAGGAACTATACGTTCCCTGAGCTAATAAGATAGATTTTTGCCAGTAAAGATACTTATAATTTCTCAGGTCATAGTGAAAAACACTGCAGCATTATTTCAGAATCAAATATCTTCACCATAAATTGTGACAGGAACATAATTTAAGTTTTGTGATAAACCGTAGACATAGCCAAACAAAATGTGTGTTTTTTTTATCTACAATAGCGCATCTTCTTTTTAAACTGGAATTGGTAAAACTGAGAAATCCTTTTTTTTTTCTCTGTGTTTTTTTCCTCTTTTTCCCATTACATAAGTAAGGATAAAGTAGGTAGGTGTCATAAGTAGGTATAAAGTTATTGCTGATTAAATAGGGACATAGCTAAAACTTCAAAACTGTCTGGTCCATAAGTGTGAAACAAGGTCTGGATGTGAAGTGGTTAATTTCTATTTGTTAAACTTGGCGTATATTGCTTAGATATATGTTGAATTAGCAACCCAGCCAAGGTTAAGGTCTGTTATTAAGAATGATAAGAATTATTCACCCCCTTGACATTTTTTCATGTTTTCGTCATGAACATTGTTTCTCAACATTATGATAGCATATACCCCTTTTATAAATGACTGTGTTTACCAGGTACCGCCTGTCCTTTTATGGGTAACCTCAATTCAAGTACCCATTGACACATATATATTTGTTGGGAACTCCTGCCAGTCTGTCTTCTTGTGCCTATCTTGGGCAGTCATCCTCCAGGCAATTCTGTCTTCTGGCTGTTGTTCACTTGCTAGGTATGGTAGGGGAGCTATGCGCAAAGGAAATAATAAAACCCTACCTAGTCTATCCAGATGTAGTTATGTCCCATCAGTCTCCTGCAGATTTGAGCTGCTCTGCTCAGATGGGATCATGCAGACATATTGCCTCAGAGTCTTCTATATTTTCTCTATTCTTGTCTTGCTGGAGCAGCTTCCTGTGAGTTTTCTATATCTGCTTGCTGTCTTTAATTTGCAAGTGAGTATGTAAAGTGCCTAGCACATGAAATAACTATGCTGTGTTCCGTTTTTCCTTTCTCTGCCTGAAAGAGTTAAACATCAGTATGTAAGTGGCGGTTCTTAACGGCGTCTGGATTTGATCATTTCAATTAGATCAGATAATGTATTAAATGTGCAGGCTCAAGAACATTTAGTAAATAGTGATCACAACATGGTAACGTTTGATCTGGTGACTGATAGTTCACGGAGCAGCGGAACAAATAAAACGATGAATTTTAGAAGAGCAAAGTTCAATCAACTCTTGCAGGCACAAAGTTTGGTGAACTGGGATAATGTACTACAAGGGGAGGACACTGAAGGGAAATGGCAAGCTTTTAACCACTTCAGCCTACAGGGTTGAGATTTTTTTTTTACATCTGAGCAACTTTCACCTCCCATTTATTCGCCAATAACTTTAGCACTACTCATCACAATGAATTGATCTATATCTTGTTTTTTCCGCCACCAATTAGGCTTTCTGTGGGTGATACATTTTGCTGAGAATTAATTTATTGTAAATCCATTTTAACAGGAATATTAAGAAAGAAAAATGGAAAAAAATCATTATTTCTCAGCTTTTGGCCACTATATTTTGAAATTAATACATGCTACCATAATTAAAATCTATGTACTTTATTTACCAATTTGTCCTGCTTATTACACCATTTAAATTATGTCCCTATCACAATGTATGGTGCCGATATTCAATTTGGAAATAAAGGTGCATTTTTTCAATTTGCGTCCATCACTATTGAGAAGCCCATAATTTAATAAATCATATTGATATACTCCTTTGACATGAATATTTAAAAAGTTCAGACCCTTAGGTAACTATTTGGTTGTTTTTTTTTTATTATTATTGTACATTTTTTTTTTTCATTAAAACTTGTATGTGGGTATTTTTTGGTGTGGGAGGTAAACAGGGGATTTTTCATGTTTGAGGCTACTTGCACACTAAGACGTTGCGTTAGGTGCCATGTTAAGGTCGCATAACGTGCACCTAATGCAACGCCTGGTGCTCTTCGATGTGGACGTCAGAGTGAGCCGCGTTGTGCAGCTCACTCTGGAGTCCGTGATGCGTACTCTTGGACGCATGCGGCATCACGTGGTCCCGCCGGCCAATCGCCGCAAAGGACGGCCGCTCCAGGAAGTAAACACTGCACATCACAACGTGCAGTGAATATTAATTAGCCATGTGCCTGGCCGCTCTCCGCTCCTCCCCAACATTACTGATCATGTGCAGACAGTCTAACGCGGCTTAAGCCGCTGTAACGCTATAGTATGCTGCACTTTCTGAAGAACGTGCAGCGTTACATGTAACGCAACGTGGGCAGTGTGAACAGCCCACTTGTGTTACATTGCTGTGCGTTGGGGGAGCGTTACAGGCTGCACTAACGTGCGCCTGTAAGTGTGTTGAAGCAGCCTGAAAATGTATTTATTTAATAAAAAGAGAGTTTTTGGTGTAGTTTGCTACTTGGCCACAAGATGGCCACAGTCAAAAAGTCCTGGGAGCGATCAATCTTGCTCCCAGGAAGAAGAAAGAAGACCAGAGCTCAGAAAAGCTGCAGCGTCTGAAGAGACGCTGTCGGCTTTTCTCCGGGGGGGGGGGGGGGGGGGTCCGATCAGTGAAAGGGATTTATAATCCCTTTCATTGATCGCTGGGCTAACGGCCAGCAGCGGGGGCGCGCACGGGGGGCCCGCGGGAGCACGCGCAGCCTAGCTGGACGAAAATTTTCATCCAGTTAGGCTGAAGTGGTTAAACTTACTCTCAATCTATATTGTAGTAAATATATCCCTTATGGAAACATCATCTAGGAATAAAAAAAAGCCTCTATGGATGAATGGAAAGGTTAGAGATAAAATTAAGTGGAAAAATTTCTCTAAGGTTCTAAAAGAGGAGGGGTCCGAGGCTACATTACTACCGTTACTAAGAGATACTATACAAGACTTCATAGTAGAAAAATATCTTATTTCTCAGCATCAGCATGGGTTTACTAAAGACAGGTCCTGTTTGACTAAAATGCTCAGCTTTTATGAGGTAGTGAGCGCTAATATGGATATTGGGAATGCTGTAGATGTTATATACTTGAACTTTGCAAAGGCCTTCGACACTGTTCCACACAAACGTCTGGTGCTAAGGTTGAGGATGCAAGTACTGAAGAAGAGTCTGTGTGCATGGATAGGGAACTGGCTGGGTCCAGTGCTCTTCAATGTATTTATTAATGACCTTGTAGATGCAGTAGAAAGCAATGTTGCTATTTTTTGCAGATTATACAGAATTGAGCAGAATCATCATCTCTCATGAAGAAGTGGCATATTGCAATAGGATCTGGATAGGATGGCTTTATGGGCACATAAATGGCAGATGAAATTCAATGTTGAAAAATGTATAGTCATGCATTTTGGTCGTGCCAATGTTCTAGCACCATACAAAATAAGCAGGATATAGATGGGGGTATCAAACTTGGAGAAGGACTTAGGAGTACTCATCGCCAACAAGTTAAATAATTGTATTCAATGCCAAGCCGCTGCAGCTAAAGCTAATAAAATTTTGGGATGAATTAAAATAAAAATACAAACTCGAGATGCTAGCATAATATTGCCCCTGTTTAACTCTAGTAAGGCAACAGCTGGACTATGGAATTTGGTTCTGGGCACCACATCACAGTAAAGATATTGCCGTTTTGCAGAGACAAGCAACACAATTGATGCGAGGGATGGAAGTTCACTTACCAAGAAAGGTTAGATAAAGTGGGTTTATTTTCTCTGGGTAAAAGACGCCTTAGAGGGGATCTAATTAGCATGTATAAATACCTCAGAGGGCAATATAAAAGCTTGGCGGATGAACTTTTTGTGTCCTTTCTCAAGCTCAGTTAGCCTTAAGTTTCACAAGCAAATTACACAATTTATATACTAGAACCACCATGTATCTACCAATCTTAGATCAACATTTAAAAATAGCCATTCAAAGCAAGTCCAAAGTCAAATGGACCTGATAGAGAACTGCTCTCTAACATATAAGAGTGTAGCTGACCAATGGCAGCAGACTTGCCCAATCCTTGCTCTGTTTCTTATAAATGCAACGTCACCCGGCATCACGCCCCTGCAATACAGGCTTCCCCGTCAGATCCCTGCATATCACTATAGCAGCACCTCCCTTCCGGGGCAGACTCCGATGTATAACTGGGATGAACAATAATGGTAAATGTAAAAATAAATATAATACAAATAAATGATAGAAGAATGAAATTAAACAAAAACAGATGAAAAAATAATAATGAAAGGAATATAAGAGAATAAATGAACTTATGAAACAAAGTACAATATATGCAAAACATATAGAACGTTCAATAAAATGGCCAAACCTAAATAAAGGGTATTAAGTCTAGCTCTTTGTTCATACCCCCGGTCTCCATAGTATCCAGAACCTTAAACCAATGTGCCTCCCTGTTCATGAGCCTTGAATGCCTATCACCAACTAGTTGTGGTGTTTCCACCATTTCAAGATTTTGATATCGTAGTTAATTGACATTGTGGCGGTTTTGGTTAAAACGAAAGTGAACAGCTCTGATAGTATATGTATGTGTCGAAAAACTTTTTTTTGAAAGGGTTGTTTGGTTTTATCCACATTTAATTGGCCACAGGGACACTTCAATGCGTAGACCACATATCTTGAGTCACACATGAAGTGTCTTCAAATCTTGAATTTAGTACTCAGGCAGAAGTGAACAATGTCAGTACCTTTTGTGGTTTAACATTCTCGTCTGTGACAATAGAAGCAATGCAACAAAATTGACTTTTAGGGATGGAGTGCCTGGTGGAAGGCGGTGAAAATGACAATAATCCAAAATGGAATTGACATCTGTCACTAAGGCGCCATCCACCAGATGCACCAAAGTTTCAAGAAATGGAATCTCACTGGGATCACTATGCATAGTGAGATGTATAGTAGGACATCTGTCCATCATGGACTGAACAATATGCAAATCTATGCAGCTTGAAAGTGGACCAATCATATCCTGCCAAGGTGAAATTCGATTGGTCCATTTTCAATCTCAAACTGCATATATTTGCATACAAAATTTGCAAAATTGTGAATCGGCTCAGTTATTGAGATCTCATTGACCATCCCTACTTTTGTGCCCAGTCATATTATTGATGGTTGCTGTATTTTTCCTTCAACTCAGGTGTCACAGATGGATATAATCTTTGAATGCTTTGTAGAACAAGAAGAAGCTGATTTACAAAATACAACAATGGACTCCACGGACTGGGCAAATGTCGTTGTCGATGTCAATATGATTTTAAAGGTATTTTTCTCCTATATATAATCTGAGACTTCAAATTATAAACTTGGTGATAACAAATGTAAACTTTAAAACTGTGCCCTTAGAGCCATACTAGAGACATTATCAGTTCGTGCCTTGCAGGAATGTAGTATAGCTCTGTGAAATTTATAGGCTGTAGGCGCACTGTACACCAGCGGTTCTGGATGTGTTCGGCTGTCGGGGAGATAAAGGAGTGATTATTCAAAAGTGATGCAAAGCTAAACTTTGCTGTTTTAAAGCTAAACTTTGCTGTTTTAAAGCTGAATAATTGCAAATACCTCCTGTTTTAAGAAGGCAAATGTACTGTATATTGAGCAAAACTGTACCCTATAACTGTTACAGCACAGTGCTATTCACCTCCTTGACTTGGAGAATTCAGATATGTATAGCTAAATTCACTAGATCTTCTGACCGGCAATAATCCAGAATAGTGCAGCTCCGTTCTCAGATTAGGCTTCAGACTTCTGCAGACTAATTCTTTCTAAATAATTCTTGTAATATACCGTATATACTCGCAAGCAAGCCGACCCGCATGTAAGCCGACCTCCCAACTTTTACCTGAAAAACCAGGAAAAGATTGACCCCCATATAAGCCCGGGGGTAGGAAATGCTGGCCGCGTGATCCCTCCGAGTGTGTCCCAGTATAGCTAGTATAGTGCCCAGTATAGCTAGTATAGTGCCCAGTATGGGTAGTATAGTGCCCAGTATGGGTAGGTAGTGATCCAGTATAGCTAGTATAGTGCCCAGTATGGGTAGGTAGTCCCCCAGTATAGCTAGTAAAGTGCCCTGTATAGCTAGTATAGTGTCCCAGTATAGCTAGTATAGTGTCCCAGTATAGCTAGTATAGTGTCCCAGTATAGCTAGTATAGTGCCCAGTATGGCTAGTATAGTGCCCAGTATGGCTAGCATAGTGCCCCAGTATAGCTAGCATAGTGCCCCAGTATAGCTAGCATAGTGCCCCAGTATAGCTAGCATAGTGCCCCAGTATAGCTAGTATAGTCCCAGTATGGGTGGGTAGGTAGGTAGTGCCCCTCCCGCTCCCCCCGCGGCCGCCGCTGCTATTACCTTAGGCGGCGCCGCTTCCTCTATCCCCGTCCTGCTCCAGTAACTAATTCACAGCATCGCGCCCCTCAGCGGCTGCTGTGATGACTGAGGAAACCATAGAGAGCGGCTTCCTGTTACTATGGGAACCGCTCTCTATGGTTTCCTCCGCCATCACAGCAGCCGTCGAGGGGCGCGCTGCTGTGAAGTAGTTAGCGGAGCAGGACAGGGATAGAGGAAGCTGCGCCGCCTAAGGTAATAGCAGCGGCGGCCGCAGGGGGAGCGGGGAGGGGCACTACCTACCTACCCATACTGGCACATGACTCACAAGCAAGCCGACCCCCCAACTTTTGGGCCACTTTTGGGGGGTGAAAAATTCGGCTTGCTTGCGAGTATATACGGTAGTTGGCTTGTTACCATATCATAAAATTACAAGATTTTGGGATCCCTCAAAACTGACATAAGGTGACCATCAATCATACAATGTTGATCATACTATCTTATCAAATCTATGTAGCAGAAGGGTAAACTAAAGGTAGCTATTAATTATACAATCTTGATGTGGGATCACTTAAAAAATATCAATTCAAATTCCATTCACTTTACTACATATCTCTTCTACTACTTAGATTTGAAGAGCTAGTACAAAAAAAATTGCATCATTACTGGGCATCTTCAGCGAATATACCTTAAATGGATACTTTTAGATAGGTCCTCGTATTACATAGAAATGATAAGATTGTACAATCAAGACTGTGTCATTAATGAACACCTTTAAGGTGCTTACACACGTCTGATTTTTTTATGCCCGATTGTCGTTCAAACCAGACGTTTGAACAGCTTGTCATTCAAACAAAAAGTCGTTCAGACTCCTTGTACACACAGACGACAAAACATTTGAAATGCTAATCACAGCTAATTTAAATGTCGTTTGACTGGTCAATGGACTGGATAGAACAATGGACTAGATCAAAGGACTGATCAAAGGGGGGCGTGGCCGGCCGGCAATGTGAGCAGACACGTCTCCCACAGCTCCCGCTCTGATCCTGCAACATAGACCCTGTGTGGCGGCAGAAACCCTTCGTTTTTGCTCCAAACTCAGTCCGCTGGGAAGGAGATTACTTGGAGATTCGCTGGCACTGTTTTGGAGGTCGAAATGGCTGTCGTTCGCAAGGCAAAGCTCCGGGAAGAGAAAGGCTTGGTAGACTCTCCGAGGAAACAAGATGGCGCTGTCTCGCTGCAGACCCGCTCGCAGAAAGCTGGCACCCAGATGGAGGCTGTGGCTGCTTGGCTGGAGAAATTTGCTCATCAGGCTAACAGGTCAGTGGAGAGAGGACTGGGGAGAAGTTGAGGGGGATCAGCGTGAGACATAAGGCCCTGTTCAAGATGGTGCAGATATGAAGTGGGAAACTGACATGGCGTCAGAAGTACCTGCTGTGACCCAAATACAAGCTGTTAGATCCGCTGGGCGGATCGCTCAAAACCAGTCTTATCACCCGAACGACAGTCTGTACACACGCCCGATTTGGTGTGCGGACGACTGAACGACAGGACGTTCAAACGACCCGTCGTTCGCAAAAGTCCAACGTGTGTATGGGCCTTGAGGGTTGACCTGATAAACCTGTATAAATCCATCAGAGGACAGTACAAAATTTGGCAGATGAGCTTTTTGTCTCTAGGCTTGTACAATAGATAAGGGGACTTGCCATCTAGGGCTCTACAAGGGTTCTGTACAATAAGAGTGGTTAAAATGTAGAATGTTTTACTACAGAAATTGACAATTGTATATCTGCATTTAAAGGGGACTTTGCATGCATTCCCTGCATTGAAAGACATCCACAGCTACAATGAATAGGCAATTCCCAAGGATTTGTCTAACTGCTACCTAGAGTCCGGAATAATTTTTTTCCTTCTTAAATATTAATTGGCCCAACCCTTGAGGGTTTTTTTTTGCCTTCCTCTGAATCAACTGGGAGATGTTATTGTAAAAACTTTCAGCTCCACGCTGTACTTTACATGCCACACGGTTATTGTCTGAAGATTTTGCATATTTTACCCCAAGATCAATACAGTAGCAACAGTTTCAACATTCCACTGTGATGATTTGCTCAGCTGCCTGTGCAGGCAGGCAGCTTTTTGACCATTGTGTAGGTTTGCATGCTGCAGGACTCTGGAAAGAAGAGCTTCTGTCAGTTTTGCAACTTGTGCTTGCTGAGGAATTTGCATACGTTGTCATGCAAATTGCCTGGCCACATTCATTGGAGGCGTGTACTATAAGTACTATGTGTTTCCCACAATGGTTGGCTGGTCATAAGGTGTCTTCCTGTGAAACACTCTGGAGAGTGTCAGCCATGCTCTTTGTTTGAAGATCAGCTTAGAGTAATTCCTGGAAACTGTGCTAGGCAGATTCCCTAGTGCAGTTAGGATTGTTTATCTGTTTTGTTTGTCTGTTGCGATTGTCCTGTCCCAACGGTGGTCGACAGGAAGTCGTTCTGATCTCTGTTCTTGGAGCATAGCTGGTGCAGCGGTTGCTACCAGCTATCTCTTCTGTTCTGCCTCTCTGGATCGCACTAGCATCCTGCGCTAGTGCTGTGGATCCTTCTGTTCTGTTACTCTGTCCCTGGATCGCACTCGCTTCGCGCTAGTGCTGTGGATCCTTCTGTTCTGCCTCTCTGGATCGCGCTGGCATCCTGCGCTGGTGCTGTGGATCCTTCTGTTCTGTTACTCTGTCCTTGGATCGCACTCGCTTCGCACTGGTGCTGTGGATCCTTCTGTTCTGCCTCTCTGGGTTGCGCTGGTCACTTTCGCTGGTGCTGTGGATCTTATCTCCCGCCTGTTCCTGTTTTCGTGTGTCTGTCTTGTCTGCTACGAGCGCTTGCTGAAGGCTCGGTGAGGAAACCGTTGAGCAAGCGCTCGCGTCCTCTGTTTCATGTTTGTCTGTCGATGGTTAGTTAGGCGTGCTTGTCTCTATTGTGCTTATCACGTGGAGACCGCGCATAACCGCGTGCACTGTTGCGAATGAGTGCAGTGTTCGCGGTTAGCTAGCGTTTGTTATTTTCCGCATCTCCTCATTGTATGATTTGCTGTGCCTTTGCTATCCTCGTATTCTGTTCTGATCTGCCTTGTGTCACTTCTGGCAATCGCCTTTCTTGCGGTTGCGTTTCTGTTTCGTATCTGCTGTTGTGTGTGTGCGTTCGCGGGGTGGCGACTAGATTGGCGCACACACATACAACCTGTCCCTTTGCTCGTTCTCATTCGCAATCGCTTCTCTTGCGTTCTGCGCTTCGTACAATTCCTGTCTGGCATTTGTGGAGGTACAGAGGATTGGTTCCTCTGCACTCCCCAGCGCCATCTACCGACAGGAATTTCCCTCTACGGGTGCGTAGCACCTTTTGCTGGGTGCCTGCAATTATACGCTTGTGGAGGATTTCCGCCGTATCAGCGCACGCGTTGTGCGCTGATCACGGAGAAAGTTCCACAAACGTTACATCCACATTATTCATCTGTCCAACGACTCCCTGCAAACGTCTCCTCTTGTCTTGTCTCTCTGCTCTTACAGGCTTTACTGCCTTAACTTAACATCATCTCTTCTTTTACAGAATAATTATTTTTTTAACTTTTTTTTTTTTTGTCAAAAAAATAAAAAAAAATTAACCCTAAACAATCAATGTTTTTTAACAAGAAAAGATTGCTAGCAATAACCAAATACTAACAGGATAATAATTATGACTGTTGTACTGTAGGATAAATAATTGTATACAGTATTTAGAAATTTGCCTACAGTGTGCAATGCTGTAATGGGTAAATGTAAGGAGATGTATTTTGAATTTTTTTTAATTACTTGCAGAAAATAGTGGAAGTAGTACATGTTAAAAATCACTAGTCCCTATAGGAATACAGTATATTAAGTATCTAAATAAATAGTTGACTTGTGATTTTAGGATATGCTGCACGCTGCATGCCAGTACAGACAAAATAAGGCCACGCTTTATAAAGGTGAACACATGAAAAAAGAGCCGGAGTATGTTCCTTGGACTGGTATGTGCAATATTGTCCTGATAAATTTCTCAATTCAGCTTTGTAGAAAAAAACTTTTAACCGGTTTCCTCTTTGACAGCTTCCAGTGGTCCTTTTGGCATCCGTACAGTCATTGTACGTCAGCACGGAATAATTCTGAAAAAACTCTACCCTCAGGCTGATTCCAGACTACGCTGTGAACTCATTGAACAGTTGGTGGCTTTATTAAATTATCTTTTCGATGATTATGTCACTCAGTTGAAATCTGTTGACGGACCATCCGATAAAGAAAGATTCCGCATTCTGGAGACAGAATATACACAGAAGAGATCAGAACTCCTTACTCCTTTTTGTAAGTGAAATTCTTCTTTCAAGCAACATGAAACCAGCTTCAATGGGGGGAAAAGGATTTATTATTGCACAGCTGATTAAACCTTTTTTTTTGTATTTGTGCCTTTAACAATTCTAGACTAAGCTTGTCAGGGAAGACACCAAGGTTGCCATTGAACCGGGATTTTAGTTTTAAAAAGGTTTTATTTTATAGATAAAGCATGCATATAGAAATGTCATAAATGCATATGCATGTAAAATTTCCATGTTTAATATGCAGAATTCTGAACAGATGGCAGTAACAAGGTTACTGTTGACGATAACAAACGCTAGCATGATGAATGATAGGAGGTGAATCTTTTGTTTTTCCATGTTTTTCAGTGACTCTGGGGCAGTATCAATGGGCCTGTATGCTTGCTGAAAAGTTTTGTGATTTTGACATTCTGGTGCAAATATGTGAAATTACTGATAATCAGACAAAGCTTCAGCGTTATTTGACTCAGTTTGCAGATCAGGTACGTATTATCTTGAATTCTCTCATCTATAATTTCAAAACATAGGGTTTTTTTGTTTGTTTTTTAAATTGAGTACAGAAACACTAGTTGTATTTTTTGTGGTATTATAAGGCAATTAATGTACATGTAGCAGTTGAAGAACTTAAGAAAGATGGCTGTTGGCCTGTTCTTTCTTCTTTTCAATCCACCTTACTCCAGAAAAAAAAATTGTTTGAATTTGCAGAAGTCCTCTGCAGAAGTGAATTGTTTATTGAAGACAAAGCAATACCTTCCTTGGACAGACAAATGATGAGCAATACTAGAAATCACTTTTGTGTGAATAGGAAGTGTTACAGATGAAAGGATAAGGAGACTCTGCACAAGCTCTAGAACATGTTCAGTGCATAGAGCAGACATCACTAGTAAGATGGTAGCTTGCCTGCAGGAGAATAAAAAATAACCATAGAAATCAGCTATGAGAGACATGTAGTCGTAGAAATCTACTCTGCTATATAATCATAGTAAGTTTGGTTGAAAAAAGTCATTCGTCCATCAAGTTCAGCCAGAAAAAAAAAAAAACATCCTGAACCTGCACATATCCCAGTTGATCCAGGGGAAGGTGAAAAACCTTACAAGGTCTGGACCACTTAGCCTTAATAGGGAAGAATTCTTTCCCAATTCCAGATGGCAGATAAATCACTGGCACAACTCTCCCGGGAATTACCTAGCAGTTATAGCCATGGATGCCCTTCAATGCAAGGAAAGCATTTTTAAAAAGAATAGGGGGGTTACTGGTCTATACAAATATAATGAAATGTGCACATGGTATTTTATTCAGAAAACATAGCATTTCAAGAGAAAGAAAACTATATTCATTATTGACCAGTCACTTAATCCTGGCAGATAGCTTTCCTTGGTCCATGGTTCTTTCTAGTGAAGTTAGCAAAAGGTTTTCTTTAGGTCTGAAATGCTGTAACCTAGCTTTAAAGTATTTGTTATACATCAAATGAATGTTTGTTTAAGCACCAATATATAATTTCCAATGGAATTATTAATTTTCTGTTTTCAATGCAGAACTTTTCAGATTTCTTGTTCCGCTGGTATTTGGAGAAAGGGAAACGTGGAAAGCTTTTGTCTCAACCAGTTTCCCAGCATGGGCATCTAGCTTCATTTTTGCAGGCCCACGAACATCTTAGTTGGTTACATGAAGTAAACAGCCAGGACTTTGAAAAGGTAAACAGATTTTAGAAAAGCATTGCCAGACTCAATTTATTGCATTATTTAAAACAATCAAATTTTGTGCCAAACTGATGGTCCTCTGGATTTTCCAGAAGCCTGTTACAGAGAATGGGGTTAAAATTCAGACCTGTGTGTGTTCTTAGCTTATCTGCCTCGTGATTTTTATTTTACATTAGACCAGGGGTGTCAAACTCAAATACAAAGTGGGCTGATATTGTACACTGGGACCTAGTCGCAGGCCAACCTCAATGTGTACTGGCCACCTTCCTCCCTTATAAAGTTCACTGTTGTCTAATGGCCCCCCTCCAACCCCTATACAGTTCCCTGGAGTCTAGAGAACCCCACTCTCCCCTATACAGTTCCCCGGTATCTAGTGCTTCTTCCCCCCCCCCCCCCCATATGGCTTCCCTGGTGTTCTAGGGCTTCACCTCCAATATAGCTTCCCTGGTGGTGTAGAGTGGGCCAAAAATAATGCAAAGTAGGTAACCCACTTGAGGGACAGATTTGGCCCATGGGCCGGAGTTTGACATGTATGACTTAGACAAACTATTTCTACCTCAGTTTAAAAAAACATGTTAATCAATAGTGTTCCTTTAATGGATCTCCAACAAATGACTTCTGCATAGGGATTTGTGCATGCTTGTGTTAATTCTATTCATGTGCTCTTTTTCTGTATTGCAGGCATACAGGACACTGCATACCCTGGCAAATATGGAGACCCGGTACTTTAGTAAGAAAAAGACACTACTGGCACTAAGTAAATTGGCTGCCTTAGCATCTGATTTCCAAGAAGATATATTGCAAGATAAAATTGAAGGTACCTTCTATTTTAAGAAAGCAATTTTATATTTAGCATATGTTACTGCAGGAAAACTCCTCAGACCTACTTTAGTGTTATTTGCAGTTAGTATGTGCTTGTATTATTTTAATGATTCTTTTAGATATCTGAACATTCAGTAGCATTATTAGTCTTTGCTATATTTAAAGGGGCACTATGGCTAAATTATGTTTATCCACTTCACCACTGAGGGGGTTTACCCCCTGACCACCAGAGCAATTTTCACCTTTCAGCGCTCCTTCCATTCATTCGTCTATAACTTTATCATTACTTATCACAATTAAACGATCTATATCTTGTTTTTTTCCACCACTAATTAGGCTTTCTTTAGGTGGGACATTATGCCAAGAATTATTTTATTCTAAATGTGTTTTAATGGGAAAATAGGAAAAATCTGGGAAAAAATGAATTATTTTTCAGTTTTCGGCCATTATAGTTTTTAATTAATGCATGCTACTGTAATTAAAACCCATGAAATGTATTTGCCCTTTTGTCCCGGTTATAAAACTGTTATAAAATTGTCCCTATCACAATGTTTGGCGCCAATATTTTATTTGGAAATAAAGGTGCATTTTTTTCAGTTTTGCGTCCATCCCTAATTACAAGCCCATAGTTTATAAAGTAACAGTGTTGTACCCTCCTAACATAAATATTTAAAAAGTTCAGTCCCTAAGGTAACTATTTATGTATTTTTTTTTTATTGTACATTTTTTTATTTATTTTTTAATTACAAAAAAAAAATTGGGAGTGTGGGAGGTAATGAGTTAATTTTTTGTGTAAAAGTAATTTATTTGTATGTGAAAAATGTGTAGGGTGTAGTTTACTATTTGGCCACAAGATGGCCACAGTAACTTTTTGTTTTAATGCGACCTCCAAGCGTCCTTCCGGAAGCTTGGAGGAAGTACTTGGAGGCTGGGTAAGATCACAATGATCGCGCTGCCCATCGGAGAGCAGCGGATGATTGCGGGGCTTAGATCAACGAACGGGAATGGATTTTCCCGTTCATTGATCTCCGGGCGAGCGGGCGGCGGCGTGTTTACTAGCGGCGGGCGGCATGTTTACGAGCGGGAGCGCGGACAGCGGCGGGAGTGCGCAAAGTATGGATTTCTCCGTCCCTGGGGGTTAAAGGATGGAAAAAGGGACGGAGAAATTCGTACGGGCGGGGGGAAAGTGGTTAAATTCTCATTTAATATAAAATATGTGCAATTATAGCAATGTGTAAGACTTGTATTATGGTTGAATAAAACTCTGTTTCAATATTGCTTTACCCTAAATCAGTGCTGGAGTCCCGTCGCCAGAGAAAGCTAAGCGATGCTGAACCAGCACATTCCATTCTGCAGGACGAGGCTGCCTTATCAGTCGTTTCATCTGAAGTTGTAATCTCCCCCTTTGATGTATGGGAGAGGTTTCACCCAACGTCTAACTGCACATTAGTGCTGTTACAGCTCCTCTGATCTGCCGTACGTCTCAGGACAATGACGTATGGCTCTAATGAAAAAAATGCTCCCCGCTGAGGCCCCCCTTCAGAGACACACGCCGTGATTTTAACTGCTTGCCGACCGAGTCACGCCGTTGGGCGAGGCCGCGGTGGCAGCTCCAGGACTGCCTAATGCCGATCGGCATAAGGTCCTTGGGGCTCGCAGTGCAGGAGATCGCGTGCAGGCTGCGCGCGCATCTCCTGTTGGTAGGCGGAGCTCCGTCTTCAGTCTCCAAGCGGCGATCGCCGCTCGGGAGACTGTTAGACGGCGAAACTGCCGTCCACTTACATTGTACAGCGCTGCGATCTGCAGCTGCGCTGTACTGGGGACGGCCGTGTGATACGGCTGTCCCCCTGGGGCACTAAAGACCGATCAGCTCTCATAGGCTGAAGCCTATGACAGCCGATCGCCGTGATTTACCGGCTGGGGGGGTGGGAGGGGGAAAAAAGAAAGAAATGGGCAGAATTAATTAAAAAAAAAATTAAACATAAATATTTGCAAAAAAATAAACACGAGGGGGGGAGGGGCGCAATAAGACCCCTCCAACAGAGAGCCCTGTTGGTGGGGAGAAAGGGGGGGGGGGGAGATCATTTGTGTGCTGTGTTTTGCGGCCCTGCAGCTTGGCTTTAAAGCTGCAGTGACCTATTTTGACAAAAGTAGCCTGGTCTTTAGGGGGGTTTAAGCCCATGGTCCTCAAGAGGTTAAGACAAAGCCTGCATACAGCGTGTTAAAATAACACAATTGGTTACAACATAGTACAGTGAAATCACCATAGAATTGTATGGGCAGCAAGTTATCATGCATAATTACGTAGTGAAAAGGGAAAGATCCGCTGCACCATATTGAGGAATATGAAAGCTGGGCATGCACATAGCTCACGTGTGGATCAGAGCCTTACAATCGCTCATTAGTCATAGCAATCATGCAGAATTGTTCTGCAACACAACTGAGAACTGTGAACTTGCTCTGAAGGTAAAGAATGATGATGTAAGAATGGTGTGCTCAAAGCAAATGTCAACCTAAAATAAACTTGAGATAATGAATTGTAAGTGTAGTATGAATAATAAATAGAACATTTGTAGCAAAGAATTGAGTTATAGAGCTTTATTTATAACATTGCATCAGACTGTAACAGTTGCAGTTTAGAATCCTTACTCTTTTAAGCTGTAAAACAAAGCAGAAACAATGAACCTTTGAACTTTCCTGCAGTAAAACCTTAAATTAAGCTGTCTCTCACTGTTCCTTGGCTGTTAAGGTGAACCCGAGGCAACATGTGACATGAAATAAACGTGTAGGTACAATACAAAAAGTATTAATAACCGGCTGTTTTACTTGTTTTATTTTGCTGCCTAAAAGCATTAATTTCTAGTCATAGAATTGACTGCTTATGTCTTGTCGGTAATATAGTAAACATCACTGATAAGAAAATTACAGCCATAAAAGTTTTCCTGGCAGAATACAACTTTTGAGGGCAGATGGAGATAAAATACATGAACTATTGACCGTTTTCTAACTGAGGGCACTTATTGGGCTGGAACTGAGCAGAGGCAACAAAACATTCAGTTTAAATTGGCCGACTAGTTAAGCTCTTTTGCATAGATAGCTCGTTTTTCAACTCCTCCTATACTGGAAAACAGAAAGGGACTTCACATAATTTCTTTGTAGAACTAGTATCATATGTGATTATTTTTTTTATCATGTCGCTTCAGATTCACTTTAAACTTTTTTTTTTTTTAACCACTGCATGTACTACTGTGAAATGTTTAAAATGGCTTACTATTTATCCAGAATTCGCACAAAAAGTAGATGAAGGTGGAGTATAGAGACGTTTGCTTGCGTGTACAGTGATGGTAGTGGCTGCAGCTCTCCTCCTTATCTGCCTTGATTCCATTTTGCTGCCTACCATTGTTTACTTCAGCCTTTTCTGCATCCCATGTGCCATGCTTCTGTCCATAAGCTACCAACACCTTTGGAGCCATTTGTTACACTGAAGTATAGTACAGATCTGTACCATGATACTACTCTCCAAACCATCTAAAAGAGATTTTTGGAGTCCTATTACTTTTAATTATAGTACAGCTTCCCCCAGAAGAGCGGTTTGGAATGATATGTCACACTTTTAAATATAGTACCGCTAAGTGCCTCCTTCCAACCTATCTATTGGAGCTGTTTGGATTAATCCACTATAGTTCAGCCATAAACCGCTGATAGCAACAACACACACTGACTCTCTTAATTGCTGAGACACTAATATACATTTTCTCTCCAAGGAGGGAGGGGGTGGTGGCTGGGTTGTGCCTAAAGAAGCTGAATATTACCTTCTCATTGGAAAAGAGAATCTGTGTTGAGACAGCTGTACATTCTTGGGGCTGCACTCAGCTCTGTGTTCAACTATAGTATAGCTCAGTGGCAGCTGGTATGTTTGTGTTTTTTTTTGTTTCTTTGTTTTTACGGATTGGATGTTGGAGTCTTTATGTGCCCCAAAACTACTAGCACTATGTTCTCTGTCTTAATAAGCTTACTATTACCTCCTGATTGGCCAGGAAATGGACATTTTTCTACATCTGCTCATAAATTCGTGAAAATCCCCACAAATTAAATATCCGCATCGGCACATTAAATGTGAAGTGATCACATAACCATGACAAACACTCGTTTAGAGTAGTTATACAGGAAAACATGCTGTTTTGCTAAAGCACAGACCAAAGCTGAATAGCTACAAAGCTATATAGCTGCAGCAGCGTCAAGCAGTTAGCTAAATTGGGAAGTAGAGAGAGGAGGAATTGGGGCTGCATCAAAGTTAGATTAGCCTAAAAACATTACCATGTACATCAGTGCGTAGATTTCTAGTTTGTGCAGTGTGATTGTCATGGATTTTATCATGTGCAGAGCCATGATCGTTTTGCATATGATATGCACCCAGGGCTGTGGAGGCGGAGCAATTTTGGGTACCTGGAGTCTGAGTCTGTGTTTTCATAAACTGAGGAGTCGGATGATTTTTGTACCAACTCACTTTGTTAGCCCTGTGTGCAACTTCATTGATAATCATTGGTTTGTCTTTATCATGTTATAGATTTGCTCAGTGTTGTCATTGATAGTGGGTACACGGTTTTTCTTCATGCTTGACAGACCGTTTTGTACTAATGGAGAACAGAGCAGCCATTTGTACAACCTGGGACCTAACAGGTAACAATTTAAACTTTACTGTTGTGTATCTCTTTTTTTAAGTTTTTTTTTTTTTTTTTTTTCCAAGAAATTGCAGACCAGGAACATTTTCTTCTTCATCAAGAAACCTTACCTAAACAGATTTTAGAGGATAGAAAACTGGATTTAAGCACCATGCCGGTGTTAACCCCATTGCAACTAATCAAGGTAGGTGTGTGTGAAAAGTGTATCTCAGCACTGGTAACTGAGGAAGGCCTGGAAGTTGGATACCCCATGATGACCAGTGAAATATATTCTTCCAGGACAGACTGGACTCTCTATTTGTATTATATACAGTGTTAACTGAATATTATGAGCTTTAAATGTCAACCCCCCAAAACAGAAGATTTGTATTTAAATATACCATAACCCCCTCCTTTTTTGCTTAACAAGATTCAGTTAGCAACAAATTGACTGGAAATGGGTTTTAACTTTATCTAGCCATGATGTGCCCACATTTTAAAATATTTAGTTTCCTGTTTCAATTATGATTGTAATATTCATTGATCAATATGTGGAGATTTGTCTCAGGGAGCTTCTCCATGCCAGTCACAGCCAGACCTCCCAGGCATCTAACCATTTCTCTGTGTTTGCACATGTAGGGACACTGCATTATTAACATGCAAAATAAAAAAAAACACTGCTGAGTAGCGGTACAAGTATTATTCAGTTGGTACAGTTTTTTTTTAATACAAATAGTTTCTTAGTTTTAATTGCAAAAAAAAACAATAGTTTGGAGATCGGCTTCTTTGCTAAGGCAGAAGCGGCCCAAGCATGGGGCATGACAAAGCCGACAGTGGTCATGATGCAATCAATATTCGACAAAATGAATGCTGGCCCAGATTTGTAACTTGAGGGAACATGTTGCCTTATTGTTATTTGGAAAATGTGCAATATTCTGATCTAAGATTTTAGAAGTGGTTGTTGTAGATACCAGAATATGCACTGTGTATCTTATTACTTTTTTCTGACTGTATTGTAGTTGGCTCCTAATTTGCTCTTTGTGAGAGGAGGACTTAAAAGAATACTATTAAACTCTAGCAATTTATCTCAACATTATAAATGATTGTATTAACAGGTGTAAGGGTAAATATTATTGCTGCAGGTAGTCCTTTTATTTTTAATTCCCCTATAGGCAGTGTCCCCTTATCAAACTGACAGCGACGGAGAAGTGGATTAATTCATTATGAGAGGGGATTCTGCTTTCCTATTGACACACAGTTAGAACTACGGGCTTCCCCACATAACAGCGGAGAGCACGTGACTCGCTGCAGTAAATTACTCTGAGGAGCGAGAGACTACTGCTCTCTCTCCTATTCTGCCCCGCAATCAAGTTTCTTCTACCCAATCTTGAAATCGCCTGCCTGCAGCCTTCCGTGGAAAGCTTTCCACAGAGACTGCCAGTGGCTGCGCCCATCCCCACTTTCGGCTCCTGCTTCGGGCTTTTCCGCCTCCCTCGTTTGCTGTTGCATAGCAACAGTAAACATTCAGTGTCACAGTGGCTCTTCTATCCCGAAGCAGGAGCCTATAGGGTAATTAAAAATAAAATGACTACCCACATCAATAATATTTACCCTGCCCGTCCTTACACCTGTTAATACAATCATTTATACTGTTGCGACAAATTGCCATAGTTTGATAGTATTCCTTTAATCTAAAGTTGTGTTAGAGTGGGGGTTGCCACTGATTTCTAGTTACAATCTTGTTTGGTTCACATACATTATTTGGCCATATCCACATGCATTACAAATTCTAACATTTTCTTCACCTTTCATTATAGCTAAAAGAGAAGGAAATTCCCTGCAATAGCAGCTGGCCACAGGTTTAAAAGTAGAATAGCTTGCATTTTTGGGTGTCATCTGCTGCTTATGTAGTGTTTAGGTGATTAGGGCCGCTCTAAGGCCAGGGATTGCTAAGTACAAAGCCTCACTTTTATAATTCAGGACCAGAGTATAAACAGGTGAAGTTTGTTTCCCACAGCATCGCAACTGGCTAATCACAGTGGTCATGTGATCAGAGACCACACTGATCTATAGTATTCATCTGTGAGTCTCGCAGTAGAAAGCTGCACTGTGGCCCTGGAGGAATATGCTCACTCCAGAGGGTTCAAGCACATACCGGTACATGTTCATCCCTAGTTGGAGTTCTTCCAACTTGGGCTTTGAGAACATTAATTTCCATTGCAGTGGTGGGAAGGAGAGAAGCACGGTGGCATTGTGGTTAGCACTCTTGCCTTGCAGCAATGCATCTCCAGTCCGAAACCCAGCCAGGGCAACATCTGCAAGGAGTTTGTATGCTCTCCGCGGGTCTACATGGGTTTCCTCCAGACACTTTGGAACTCCCTGCCACACTCAATCAGGACATCTCCATTCCTGGAAGTATTTAAAGGGAAGGTCCAAGGTATAAAAAAAATACCGTCAAAAGGACTGTACTGCACAGGCACAGTAGTTGTGCGCATGCGCAGTACCGCCTTTTCAAAGTCATCGAGTCCATGGAACGCAGCAGCAGCCGACCCGGAACCCGACCTGGAGAGTTCAGCTTTGCCAGTGCAGGAGACCGGGAGCCACCGGAGCTGCAGCGAGGGCACAGGACGGCTGCAAGGGGCTGGAGGAAGCCCCAGGTAAGTGGATCTTTATTATTAGTTTTTTTTGTACCTTGGATTTTTCCTTTAAGTCCAAACTGAAAAGCCACTTGTTAACCACTTCAGCCCGCAGGTGTTTTCACCTCTAGAACAGAAGCAATTTTCCCCTGTCAGTGCTCCTTCCATTCATTCGCCAATAATTTTATCACTACTTATCACACCTAAATGATCTATATCTTGTTTTTTCCGCCACCAATTGGGCTTTCTTTGGGTGGTACATTTTGCTAAGAATTATTTTTTCCTGAATGCATTTCACCAGGAATAATAAGAAAAAAATGAAAAAGATTCATTATTTCTCAGTTTTCGGCCATTATAGTTTTAAAATAAAATGTTCTACTGTAGATAAAATCCACACATTTTATTCACCAATTTCTCCCAGTTATTGCGACGTTTAAAATATTTCCCTAGTACAATATATGGCACAAATATTTTATTTGGAAATAAAGGTGCATTCTTTTCAGTTTTGCGTCCATCACTAATTACAAGCACATAAAGGCTCAAAATAATAGTAATATACCTTCACAATATACATATTAAAAAGCATAATCCCTAAGGTAACTATTTTTTTTTTTAATTAAAACTTTTTTTTAGTTGATGGGCAGGGTGGGGGGTCAATCAGTTTTTATTCAGTGTGTATTGTGTTTTTTTTTCTATTTCTACTTTAATTTTACTTTTTGGCCACTAGGTGGCACTAAGCACTCTCCTGGAAGATACTAGGAAGTGCGAGCACTGCCAGAGCTCAGTTTTTTTACAATTTGTGATGTATCATACTTCTCAACTTTTTGAGATGGGAAAAAGGGACACTTAAGCAATGCCCCTGCCACACCCTTGGCCACGCCCTCACCACGCCTCTAGTCACGCATACCATAAAGATTTCATAAGAAAAATGTTGTTTTATAATTCAAACCACCTTGGTCCTTTCTATCCTTGTTCATTTTCCTTCATAGTAACATTTTAACATTAGTGATATATCAATTTAAAGGATTGGAATAAAGTTTAGAGTCAATCAAACACATTTTTAGTATAGAAATATATATATTTACATAGAAAGAGGGACACATTTCTGAAAGAGGGACAAAGTTGGGAGCTATGCTGTGGGGGTGGATTGGAGGGTGCAGGCAGTGGGCAGCAGAAGAGGAAAAAAAGATCAAGGCACCAGCTGCAAAACGGTACTATTAATTCGGCGGGGAGCAGAACCCGACATCACTCTTCTTCCTCCCTCCCTCCCTCTCCATCATGGCCCCCCTCGTGAGTCCCCATGAAATGCAGAGATCGTGCGCAGCGGGCGTTTAGTTTACATACCATTCCGGCAGCCAACTTCCTATTTCGCGTCATGGGAAACAGGAAGTAGGAAGCCGGTCACCAAACAGTAATGTAAACTACACCCGCTGCGCATAATCTCTCCATTGGGGACTCACGAGGGGGGCCATGATAGAAAGGGAGGGAGGAGGGAGTGATGTCGGCTCTGCTCCCCCCGCATTTGGACACTTCCGCGGCTGGTGCCTCGATCTTTTTTTTTTCTTCCTCAAGTCTGCCCCTGGACACAACAGGGGGTTTCCCGGGACAGCAGGACCCCTCCCCCAACCCGTGACCGTCCCGATGAATCCGGGACAGTTGGGGGCCCCTGACGTATGTTTTCATTAATCAAGATGCCTCCTGATTGGAGGCATCTTAAAGAGACACTGAAGCGGAAAAAAAAATCATATAATTAATTGGTTGTGTAGTACAGCTAAGAAATAAAGCATTAGGAGCAGAGACATAAGTCTAATATTTGTTTCCAATACAGGAACAGTTAAAAAAAACTCCAGTTATCTATGCAAATAGCCATTGAGCTCTGCCACTTTGAAAGTGGCAGAGAGCTCTGACTTCTAATTAGGTAATCTCAGCTGTATTGTGTTTTTTCTTTTGCAGAGAACAGTTCAGGACAGGTCAAAAGTTCACTGCCTGTTCTGCAAGAACTTTTAGAATGCGGAGCAATGTGTAAACTGCACATATTAGATAATGATGCAATGTTATAAAAAAAAAAAAAAAAAAAAGCTGTATAACTGGAAATAAAAATGAGTATTTTTTTTGTGCTACCAATGTTCTAGTAATTACCCCTACTACACAACCAATTCATGATATCATAATTTTTTTCCGCTTCAGTGTCTCTTTAATTCATTCACAGGGGATAGTTTTCCTCGGGGGAACAGTCGTTCCTCTTTTGCAATCGATCCCCTGTAACAGCGGTGGGGAACGAGCCGCCTGCACGCGGATCTGCGTGCGCAAACGCCGCAACACTGCTGGACAGATATATTCGTCCAGATTGCCTTTGAATGGCGATTTTTGGAAAAATATAGCCATCCAGATTGGTTTAAGTGTTTAAGCATGGCATTTATGAACACCTATTTCTTCTGTAACACAGTCCAGCCTATGCGCTTTGAGTCCTATGGGAGAAAAGCGCTTTACAATTGTTAATGTTATTGTATTGTGTTGTCAGTCACCCCAGTTATCATTGTTTGTAATCTTATTTATTGTCCAGCGCTGCTTAATTTGTTAGTGCTATATAAATCCAATAAATAAGAATAATGTGTGTATTTTTTACATTCTAGCTTTACATATGTGAAGAGAACACGAGGGCAAATGAAAATGATTTCAAGAAAGCACTTGATTTGCTAGAATATGTTACTGAGGTATGACTATGCCATCAAAGCCCGCACTCCAAGTACAAATGATTAGCACATTTTTGTCTGTCTAGATGATGTCGAATCACTTTTAAAGTGGTCCTGAACTCTTGCACAGTACAAAAGGAAAACGTGTAGAAATGCACCCTGTATGTATTTAGAGAGTTTTAGCCTGACTATTTCCCCCTTATCTTGTGACTAAGTTGTTGTTTGATCCCTCAGCTGTGTCAGCTCAGCTGACTGCCACGGCAGAGAGCTAATTGGTAAATGATGTTCCAATATGTCTGCTCCGTGAAAGCAGGAAATAGATACAATGTAGTTTTATTGCAGGATTTGTATCAACTTTAACAAAGAAATGTGTTTCTTTAACTTCCCTGACAGTATGATTATTTCCAGGTTTTAGGGTCTAAAAGCTATGCAATTTGTTAGCATGCTTTCAGACCCTAAAATGCAGAAATAATCATACCACAGAGAGATCTGCGGCAGCCTCTGCACTTGCCTCCTTTTAGAGCAGAGAGAAAGTTCTGAGTTCAAGTCCTCTTTAACATAAGTAAAACCGGTCAGGAACCCAGACAATGACTGCTTCCTGTACCACAGACAGCCATTGCTATAGGGTACAATCTGCTGAGAGTTTAAACATGTGCCATCCCACTTAAAGCAGCCCCACCCACACGGCCTGAAATCAACACCCTGTATCCTGCTGCTGATCATTTTTGTAATTAAAGTTTTGAAAGGATTTTTAGTTTAGCATAATTTCACACACAGGGTAACTTTGTAAAATCCTGGTCTATGTAATTGGCAATGCACAAACTTTTTTTTCTAAATTACACCTCAGTACTTTTTGCAATATATTGAAAGTATATTTTCAAAAGTCTCGCTATAGGCAGGCTTCATCCAGTAGTTGTTGCTAGTAGTGATGGGTCGTTCGCGAACGAGCCGGCTCTAAGAGCCGCCTCTTTGCTGCGAACGACAAGAGCCGGTTCTCAGTTTTGAAAGAGCCGATGCCTCAGCCGCCCCACAGAGCTCTGCTTTGCTCTGCAATAAAGGGCGCTGAGGCATGTTGGGAGATGTAGTCCTCCTCTTGCAGCTTGTAGGAGTGTATGGGGCAGGGCAGTAGCAGGAGGGATTGCCCTGGTCAGAGAAGCAGTCGGGAGTTGTCATGGGGGCGGGGCTTTTATTCCGATTCTGAGTGGTGTTTAGTGACATTTAATGAAGAGCCGATTCAGAGCCGTAAGAGTCGGCTCTTTAATGGGAGCTGATTCAGAAGAGCCGATTCTCTGAAAAGAGCCAGAATTCCCATCACTAGTTGCTAGGAGTGAGGTCCTTATTCTATTCACTTTTTTTTCCTAAGTTTGCTCCTAGGTGATATTTTGAAGTGAACCTTAAGTTTAAAAAAAAAAAATGAGTTTTACTCACCTGGGGCTTCCCTCAGCCCCCTGCAGCTGATCGGTGCCCTCGCCGTGTCTCTCCGATCCTCCCGTCCCCCGCCGGCGGCTACTTCCGGTTTCGCCGTCAGGACCCGACAGGCTGGGAACACGAGTGATTCTTCGCGTTCCCAGCCACAATCTCTCCCCCTATGCTGCTATTGCGGCCTTCCTTGCCGCAATAGCAATATAGGGGGCGATATTGTGGCTGGGAACGCGAAGAATCACTCGCTTTCCCAGCCTGTCTGGTCCTGACAGCGAAACCGGAAGTAGCCGCCGGCGGGGGACGGGAGGATCGGAGAGACACGGCGAGGGCACCGATCAGCTGCAGGGGGCTGAGGGAAGCCCCAGGTGAGTAAAACTCATTTTTTTTTCTTACTTAAGTGCCTCTTTAACACCTTCTCAATAAAATGCATTTGAAGCTACCAGCAAGCAAGAAAATGCTCAGTATAATTTTGACAGTAATTTTCCTCTACTTTTTAGTACTTTTTTCAGTTGCAGAGTGCTGAAAAGTTAACCTTTTAGCAGCCTTGGCCTCAGTACAGATAACTTTGGGTAGAGCAGAAGCCCTCGGCTAAACTGGGACTGCCTAATGCAGAATGGGCGTGGGAGCAGTTTCATATTTACCTGTCCTAGATGCTGGATCGGCTCTCCTCTTCCTCCACCTCCACCCACAGCACTTCAGTGCTGACAATCCTGTTCTGTGTCCCAATCACATGATATGACGTGATCAGGACCAGAGGATGGTGTCAGTGTTGCAGTGCAACTCGGTGGTGAAAGAGGGATGATGGAATAGACTCCTTTTCCATGTTGCCATGAAGTCCGGTTTCTTTTGAATACTATTAATCTCAAAATAGATCTTTTTGGTGCTTCATTTGCAGTGCTAACTTAGTAAGTGTAAGGTCTTGAATACTGTACTCCATAGGATGGAGCGTGCACTGTTCACTCAGAGATTGTGTTGTGGCTTTACATACTGTTAGGCTCCCTGCGCACTACAAATCCGTTTTCCGATTTCGATTTTCAATTCCGATTTTCCCTGAATACATTCAACAGAAAAACGGATCAAAAAATGCAGCTTGCAGTAAAGAATAAAAATCGGAATCGGATGTAAAAACCAATTAAAAATCGGAATCGGAAACGCATGCAGTGTGCAAGAGGCCTTAGTGAAACTATTTTTTGCCACTGAAAACTTGTAGAAAATAAGTACTTTCAGGCAAATGATTTTCAAAGAAAACAATTGAATCTATCCTGTTGTATTTTAAAGGAAGAACAGGTGGATGTAGAAGAACTGAAGTTAGAAATACTTTGCAGATCTGTAAAGAGGGACACGTAAGTAAAACATTTTTCAATCAGCATTTGTTATGTAGTTTCCTTTTTGGGTCACATGGTTAACGTGGATGAATATTGGGCCACTGTGGGGTTATGTCAGTTGACTTCTATACAATAATTTTGATAACTTAACCACTTCACCACTGAGGGGTTTTACCCCCTGAGCACCAGAGCAATTTTCACCTTTCAGCGCTCCTTCCATTCATTCGTCTATAACTTTATCATTACTTATCGCAATGAAATGAACTATATCTTGTTTTTTCCGCCACCAATTAGGCTTTCTTTAGGTGGGACATTATGCCAAGAATTATTTTTTTCTAAATGTGTTTTAATGGGAAAATAGGAAAAATGTGGGGAAAAAAATAATTATTTTTCAGTTTTCGGCCATTATAGTTTTTAAATAATGCATGCTACTGTAATTAAAACCCATGACATTTATTTGCCCTTTTGTCCCGGTTATAAAACCATTTAAATTATGTCCCTATCACAATGTTTGGCGCCAATATTTTATTTGGAAATAAAGGTGCATTTTTTTCAGTTTTACGTCCATCCCTAATTACAAGCCCATAGTTTATAAAGTAACAGTGTTATACCCTCTTGACATAAATATTTAAAAAGTTCAGTCCCTAAGGTAACTATTTATGTATTTTTTTTAATTGTAAATTTTTGAATTTTTTTTTAATTACAAAAAAAAAAAAATGGGGAGTGTGGGAGGTAATGAGTTAATTTTTTGTGTAAAAGTCATTTATTTGTATGTGAAAATGTGTAGGGTGTAGTTTACTATTTGGCCACAAGATGGCCACAGTAACTTTTTGTTTTAATGCGACCTCCAAGCGTCCTTCCGGAAGCTTGGAGGAAGTATAAGGAGGCTGGACACGTGAGTTTTTTCTCACAATGATCGCGCTGCCCATAGGAGAGCAGCGGATCATTGTAGGGCTTAGATCAACGAACGGGAATGGATTTTCCCGTTCATTGATCTCCGGGCGAGCGGGCGGCGGCGTGTTTACTAGCGGCGGGCGGCGTGTTTACAAGCGGGAGCGCGGACAGCGTCGGGAACGCGGAAAGTACGGATTTCTCCGTCCCTGGGGGTTAAAGGATGGAAAAAGGGACGGAGAAATTCGTACGGGCGGGGTTAAAGTGGTTAAAGTAGACCTAAACCCAGGACTTCCTCTCTGCTCTAAAAGATGAGCAACGGCATAATAACCTTTACAGAAAAACATTTCCTTGTTACAGCTTATAGAGCCCCTTCAGAGATGCTGCAGTGTAGTTACTTCCTGGTTTGCTGGGAGCACATACAGGGTTAAACGCCTGTGTTTACATTTAGCTTGTCTGAACAGTTCAGTGACAGTCCTGGCACAGTTCAGGTATTTGGTAGGATGGAGACGCCCTCTGTGTATTGTACTTTAGTGTTTCTTTCGAAAATGATTTATAAATAGGAGAGAGGTAATTGCTTAACCTGCCTGGTGGTAACTCCGACCTGAGCTCGGGGTAGTAAGCCCGAGCTCAGGTCGGGGCAGGGAATTACATTTATTTATTTTTTTTCTCTTTTGGAGTTCCACGCGCGATCGGCACTGCGCAGCATCCCTCCAGCCTCTGATCCAGGCTGTCTGCACCAACATCTGCCTGGATTTTGGCTACTCTCTGCCTTTCGCCCGCACCAGCGTCTGCCTGGAGTTTGACTACTCTCTGCCTGCCTTTTTGTATAGTTTCACAATTTTTTAAGTTTATTCATAAATTTAAGTAATTCAACAAGTTTGTGTTCTAGTCTTTTATTTATATGCAGAATGCCTGCCAGGCTTTTATTCTGGCATATTTTGGTGAGCTATGACTTAAGAATTGGAGGCCTACAATTCTTGAAAACTATTTACCGCTTTTGACTCATAATTCCAAACAGAAATGCACCGCCAGGGAGGTTAATTAGATTACAGGCGCCTACACTCTATCCGCTATTTTGTATTAAGCTAAGGAATCAGGCCATGACCCGTGAAACGCAATGTCAGATTGTTTTTTTTTTTTAATAAACATTTTTCCAGTTTAACTGGTGTCTATATCATCTGGAGCATGAATGATATAGAGGCTGCCATATTTGTTTCCCTTTAAAGGGAACCTCAACTGAACGGGGGGTAAAGAGTTTCACTTACCTGGGGCTATTACCAGCCCCCTGCAGCAGTCCTGTGCCCTCTGAGCCGCTCTGGAATCCTCCGGTCCCCAGCTGTCACTTAGTTTCGTTTTTGACGACTCACCAGTCGGCCGGCCGCCATGAGTATTATTGGACGCATTTCCTACTGCAGTTAGCGCTGTTGCGGACCGCAACGCGTACAAAAATACGCGTTGCCGCATTCCGCACGCGTAGAGATTTTGTACGCGTTGCTGTCCGCAACAGCGCTAATTGCAGTAGGGAATGCGTCCAATAATACGCATGGTGGCCGGCTGACTGGTGAGTCGTCAAAAATGAAACTAAGTGACAGCGGGGGACCAGAGGATTCCAGAGCGGCTTCGAGGGCACAGGACTGCTGCAGGGGGCCGGTAATAGCCCCAGGTAAGTGAAACTCTTTACCCCCCGTTCAGTTATGGTTCCCTTTAAGCAATGCTAGTTGCCTGGCTGTCATGCTGATCCTTTGCCTCTAATACTATTAGACATATACTGAACAAGCAAGCAGCAGATTAGGTGTCTCTGACATTAATGTCAGATCTGACAAAATTAGCAGCATGCTTGTTTCTGGTGTTATTTAGAAACTATTGCAGCCAAAGAGATCAACAGGATTGCCAGGTGACTGGTATTTAAAAGGAAATAAATATGGCAATTGCCATATTCTTCTTATTACAGTTGTCCTTTAAGTCGGAACACTGTGCCATCTCTGTCCCCTGTACCCCCTCTGTGCCTCCAGTGTCCCCCTGTGTCGCCTCTGCCCCCTGTACCTGCTTATACAAGTTTAAAGACCATTTTTTGTATTTGAATTGTTTAAAATTGATTTTCTCAAAAACAAGTCCAATTTGAAAAAAAAAAATGTACTTGTTCCCACAGAATCACACAATTCAATGCCATTTGAATTACGGGTGGTTTGTAAGTCGGGCGTTCATTAGTCGAAAACTACCTGTATACATATATATACTTTCATCCTTCTTATAGCAAATTATACTGCAGCATTGGGTTTGCCGTCTCTCTTTACTTCTCGCTTGGGTATTTTTGGTCCCTACAGGAATCATTGAAAACAAACCCTACTAGCACAGTTCAGACAGAGATGACTGCTCAGATTATAGAAACTCATTACTAGCAGATAAGAGAGAATAAGGCTGCTATCTCCAAATACAAATGTGGTGGATTTCTCAGTGTTGCTTCTCTCCTGTTGAAGAGTTTAGGTCCTCTTTAATTATAGTGTGATATTTATTTTTGAGCAAAGTAAACAGAGTAGCTCTTAGCAATTCACATTTTTAAAGATGGCCTTTTTGAATCAGAAGTATTTGTATATTCTGCTATGAAGGAGCATTATATACATACTTTTACAGTGCTCACTCCAGATTCTTTTTCAGTTTTGTGAGGTAAAGCAGTAGCCAGGTGGTAAAAAAGGGAATTGAGTGCATATGGCAAAGTGAGCCTGCTGTAGTGCCATGCCTCCATGGGCTGTGATTGATTTCCAGTGCTACCCTCCCAACATTAGTGATAGGTTGATTCTAGTTACTGACAGATAATGATAGGTAGACTTTAGTGACAGGCAGATAGCAACAGATTGCCACACACACTATTTTGCCTTGCTCAGTGCCATGCATCTCCTGAATACTTGTTGGTGGTTTGCACTCTCTGGTCAATGAATACCTGGGTGATGCACTGTAACAAGGAAGATTAGTTAACGTGGGAAACAGTCTTCATGTGGTTTGAGCAGGGGGTGTGTGGAAAACCAGAGAGGCTGTACGGTTAATCTGTAAACCAGGTACATAAAGTATCTCACAAAACGGAGTACACCTGTCACATTTTTGTAAATATTTTATGACCTCTTTTCATGGGACAACACTGAAGATATAAAACAATGTAAGGGAGTCAGTGTACAGTTTGTATATTAGTGTAAATTTGCTGTGAAGAATGTCAAAATTTTTCCCAAGGTGTCAATATATTGTGTACCCACCATTATTTTCTAGCACTGCCTTAACTCTCTCGGGCATGGAGTTCACTAGAGCGTCACACTTTGCCACTGGAATCCTCTTTCACTCCTCCATGACAACTTCACAAAACTGGAAAATGTTAGAGAACTTGCGCTGCTACACCTTCATTCTGAGGATGTCCTGTAGATGCTCATTAGGGTTTAGGTCTAGAGACATGGAATACGGTCTTGAGGCCCCGTTTGCGAAGGGATCATGTCTGATTCAGGCATAAGTGTCAGTACACTGCCGGTCAGCTTGGTGCAGGCTCACCCTGCTGCCGCTGACATTCCCGGTGGTGTTAAATACTATTCCCTCTCCGAGTTTTAGGAACTCAGAGGGAAAAGTAATTTTGGGGTCTGACTATCACCGGAACCCTGAATTACCTGTGTGCGGACCAGGGCAGTGGAGTCGGAGTCGTGGAGTCGGGCAATTTTGGGTGCCTGGAGTCGGAGTCGGGAAAAAATGCTCCGACTCCTAATGAATTTGTAACTGTAATTAAAATAGAAAATATGATAAAATGTTCTATTTCTCAGATAATAGTCATTAAAAATAATGTATATATACAGTATATATACAGTAATAGCTGTGCTTAGTCCACAAAAATGAAATAAACCAATCAAAATTAGTTACTTGTGCTGCTTCAATAAAGCAGTCCCCGTATTTTTAAGGTCAGGTATACATATCTGATTGTGACTGTATATATGATGTGTACACAGGAATCTCTTATATATACTAAATAACATCTATGCTGTAAGAATAAAGCCTGATGTGTAGCTGTGTTACTAATAGAGATGGTCAACGAGATGGAAATAATTCTGCATTGATGCTGATTTATGCAAATGTATGCACTCCCTTTGCTGATGAAATCAAATAATTTAATCTGTTGTTAAAATTTGGTTTGGTGACTACAAATTAAAGGGTACCTGAGACGGATGAAAAGTAAAGTTTCATACATACCTGGGGCTTCCTCCAGCCCCCTTCAGGCTAATCAGTCCCTCGCTGTCCTTCACCACCCGGATCTTCTGCTATGAGTCCTGGTAATTCAGCCAGTCAGCGCTGTCCGGCCGCATGCCGCTCCCACAGCCAGGAACATTCTGCACCTGCGCAATAGTGCTGCACAGGTGTAGTATGCTCCTGGCGGCGGAGTGTGTGCATGCGCCCTACGCCTGACTGGCTCAAGTACCTGGACTCATAGCAGAAGATCCAGGTGGCGGAGGAGGACAACGAGGGACTGATTATCCTGAAGGCGGCTGGAGGAAGCCCCAGGTATGCATAAAACTTTAATTTCATCTGTCTCAGGTTTACTTTGTTACACAGTAGTACTATACTCTACATATGCACTCCCCACAGAGCTGCAGGGAATCCACTGAGAATGCTGTGCACATTGAACACAGAGGTGTTGTCTGTTTACAAACTCCTCATTCCCCTGCAGAGTACCTGCACATCATTCTTACATGTACCCACACTTACATTGCCTAGGGCCTGATAGATGTTCTTTGTTCCGGTTTGTACCTTTTACAAGTACTCTTACCAAGGACTAGTTTTAGTCTAAAGGGAATAAATATAGTAGTCTACATATCCTTCTCACTTCAGTTGTCTTGTAAAGTTCCTAAGCGTTGGCAGTTAAGAGACGAATTTCATGTTACATACTTTTAATCAACAAAATTGTAATATGCAAATTAGAGGAGTCGGAGTCGGTGGAATCCTAAACTGAGGAGTCGGAGTCGGTGGATTTTTGGACCGACTCCACAGCCCTGGTGCGGACTATAGCATTGCTGCTATAGCGGCGCCTAACTCAGGTGCTACGTGGCCAGTGCTGTGCGCCAAGAAGAGACATTTCGCTGATTCAGGATGTCACAATACTTGTTGGCAATCATGATAAACTCAATGAACTGTAGGTCCCCAGTGCCGCTCCTACCCCCATGCTTGACTGTAGGCAAGACACACTTGTCTTTGTACTTCTCACCTGGTTGCCGCCAAACATGCTGTAAGTAAGTTTAACTTGGTCTCACCAGACCACAGGACATGGTTACAGTAATCAATGTCCTTAGCCTGCTTGTCTCCATCAAATGGTTTACGGACTTTCATGTGCATCATCTTTAGAAAAGGCTTCCTTGTGGGACAACAGCCATGCACACTAATTTGGCACATTAAATAGCCACATTAGAGATGGTGAGGCCTGTGCTGAGTGGAACCTGTCGTGTCAAATCACTGTCTTGCCCACCGTGCTGCAGCTCAGTTTCAGGGTGTTGGCAATCTTCACATGGCCTAGACCATCTTTTTGTAGAGCAACATACAGTCAGGTCCATAAATATTGGGACATTGACACAATTCTTGTGGGACAACAGCCATGTCACGATTAAAATAAGCAGATAAAAGTTCCATAGTTAATTTCAAGTGTGCTATTTGTATTTGGAATCTTTTGCTGTCAACTTTCAAGATGATATCCAAAAGAGCTGTCACTATCAGTGAAGCAAGCCATCATTAGGCTGAAAAAAAATCAAAACAAACCCATCAGAGAGATGGCAAAAACATTAGGCGTGGCCAAAACAACTGTTTGGAGCATTCTTAAAAAAGGAATGCAGAAAAGTGAGCTGAGCAACACGGAAGACCATGTAAAACAACTGTGGTGGATGACCGAAGAATTCTTTCCCTGTTGAAGAAAACACCCTTCGCAACAGTTGGCTAGATCAAGAACACTCTCCAGGAGGTAGGTGTATGTGTGTCACAATCGACAATCAAGAGAAGACTTCACCAAAGTGAATACAGAGGGTTCACCACAAGATGTCAACCTTTGGTGGGCCTCAAAAACAGGAAGGCCAGATTAGAGTTTGCCAAACATCTACAAAAGCCTTCATAGTTCTAGAAGAACATCCTATGGACAGATGAGACCAAGATGAACTTGAACCAGAGTGATGGGAAGACAAGAGTATGGAGAAGGAAAGAACTGCTCATGATCATAAGCATACCACCTCATCATTGAAGCATGGTAGTGGTGGTGTCATTGCGTGGGCACGTATGACTGCCAATGGAACTTTTTCTCTTGTATTTATTGATGATGTGACTGCTGACAAAGCAGCAGGATGAATTCAGAAGAGCTTCGCAAGATTATCTGCTTATATTCAGCTGAATGCTTTAGAACTCATTGGAAGACGCTTCATAGTGCAGATGGACAATGACCCAAAGCACACTGCAAAAGAACCAAAGAGTTTTTGAAGGGAAAGAAGTGGAATGTTATGCAGTGGCCAAGTCAATCACCTTACCTGAATCCGATTGAGCATGCATTTCACTTGCTGAAGACAAAACTGAAGGGAAAATGCCCCAAGAACAAGCATGAACTGAAGACAGTTGCAGTAGAGGTCTGGCAGAACATTACCAGGGATGAAACCCAGTGTCTGGTGATGTCTATGTGTTCCAGACTTCAAGCTGTAATTGACTGCAAAGGATTTGCAACCAAGTATTAAAAAGTGAAAGTTTCATTTGTTTTTATTCTGTCCCATCACATATGGTCCCTTAACAAGTGGGAGGCACATATGCAAACTGTTGTAATTCCTACACTGTTCACATGATTTGGATGTAAATACCCTCAAATTAAAGCTGTCAGTCTGCAGTTAAAGCACATCATGTTCATTCAATTTCAAATCCATTGTGGTTGTGTACAGAGCCAAAAAATGTAGAATTGTTGATGCCCCAATATTTATGGACCAGATAGATAGATGTATTTTTTTTTTTTTTTTTAAGACTTGTACATTTTTCTGCCAAGAGGTTCCATGTTGAACTTCCCATTAGGGGGGTCTGAAAGCGTTTATACCTACAAATAGGAAAACCTCTAATTCAGAGCGCCAGAGCAACAAAAGATCAGTTAAGGAATGAGTAAGGGCACCTGTATAACCAAAAAGTTCAATCCTAGCCAATATTGACATTAAAAACAAATGGGGTGGTGGCAGCATGGTAGGGCAGTAATACAATAATCATACATATGCATGTAGCACAATATTCATTCTTACAAATGAATAATAAAGTATCTAAGAAATGTAAAGAACTGGGGTAAATCAGTTTTGAAGCTTTCACAAAGTAAATTGCATGAATTTCTAGAAGAAGTGGTTCACCCTTTATGAAGTGCCCCAGGGTGATCCAGCCCGAAACATTGTGCAGGTGTCGCTACGTGTACTCTACTTGAAGTAAATGGAATTTACGGTACTTAGTGAAAGCTTCACGATTGGTTGAGCGCGGGTTCTTTGCAATCCTTGGATTTCGTTGGGGAGTGGTGGACTCCTTTCTATCCAGTGGCTCCAGAAAAACATTATAAGGGCCTGCAGGGATACCTCCAATTTGAATATTAAAGGGTACCTTAACTGAGAGGGATATGGATGTTTAATTTTAAACAGTACCAGTTGCTTGGCTGTCCTGCTGATCTCTTTGGCTGCAGTAGTGGCTGAATCACACACATGAAACAAGCATGCAGCTAATCCAGTCAGACTTCAGTCAGAGCACCTGATCTGCATGCTTGTTGAGGGGCTGTGGCTGAAAGTATTAGAAACACAGGATTAGCAGGAGAGTCAGGCAATTGGTATTATTTTAAAATGAAAAATCCATATCCTCCTCAGTTTAGGTTCCCTTTAAAGTATGACATGATAAATTCACAGGTTATTTATGTCATGAACAGGAGTTCTGCTACACACAGGCAACTTTACTTTTTGTTATATTCTGAGCAAGATTCTTCACTGATTGAAATGTCAAGTTGCTGTCCTTATTTTGCCTTCATCTTCCACACAGCTTGATGGCATTTGTAGTCAACCATGAACTGTAAATAAAAGGTAGGCTGGTACAAACTTTCCATCAAGCTGTGTGGAATTCAGCAGTAAAGCCATATAAACTAAAATAATATGGAACCTGGGATTGTATGACACAGTTTGCTCTTGCATTATTCTTTTTTCATGATTTTTTCACTTTATGATTTGTTTGTTTTTTTAAGATGCCATAACAACTTTGTTGAAATACTGTATGATGTATTTAACGGTGTGAAAATGGCCTGTGAAAGAAAAGTTCTGCTTTTCCCTATCAGTGTAGGAATCCTGGCTTTATCAGGTGAACTCCTGTATGACTCATATTTAAAGGGACTCCGAGCAGTGCAGAAACTATGGAAAGATGCATATCATTTTAAAGCTCTCTTTCTCCTCTTTCCAATGATATATAAACCGCCGCCCTACGCCTTTTAGTTTTCGCTATTTTCGCGATTGAAATTGCTGCGGCCGCGATTTCAATCGCGAAAATAAAGAAAACTAAAAGGCGTAGAGTTACGATTTAGGTGTCGCCAGAAAGAGGAGAAAGAGAGCTTTACAATGATATCCATCTTTCCATAGTTACTTGTATTACACAGGACGACACTTTCCCCAGTGTCAGCAGCTCCATTCAGCAGAAAAAGTCGGCCTGTGTAATACAATGTAACTATGGAAAGATGGGTATCATCTTAAAGCTCTCTTTCTCCTCTTTCTGGCGACACCTAAATCGTTGCCCTACGCCTTTTAGTTTTCTTTATTTTCGCGATTGAATTCGCGGCCACGGCAATTTCAATCGCGAAAATAGCGAAAACTAAAAGGCGTAGGGCAGTGGTTTATATATCATTGGAAAGAGGAGAAAGAGAGCTTTAAAATGATATGCATCTTTCCATAGTTTCTGCACTGCTCGGAGTCCCTTTAAGACAAAAGTGTGGGGAAATGAAAGTAGCCAGTCTGTTACTAGAAACTGAAAGTATTCTGGTGATGGACAAGGCTAAATGCATACGTATGTAATTAAGGGAGGTACAAGTCTACTGTATAGTATAACCGTGGGGGCTGCTAAATCAAGAAAATGAAATGCGAGACAGAGAGAAAGGATCGGAGGGACTGTTGATGTACTGGTTTATTGTTGCTAGTGTAATTTTGACAACCAATACTTTTCTAACGTATCTCAAAATTTTTATTGAAATGCTGATTACCCAGTTCTATGTAATTGTTTTATATTCTATGTATATAACTACAGGGATATATTTTTCATTAAAAAAAAAATTCTGGTTTAAGTGTTCTTTTTCAATGAAGGATAATTGTTACAAATCTATATTGTGGTCTTGTAATCCATATAACTAACTCTGGGAGAATTAACACTTTGAGTTATAGGACAACTGTAACGAGAGGGATGTGGAGGCTGTCAATATGTATTCCCTTTTATACAATACCAGTTACCTGGCAGCACTGCTGATCTATTTGGCTGCAGTACTGTATGAATCACACGAGCAGCAAGTATTCAGATAATCTTGTCAGATCTAAAAATGTCGGAAACACCGGATATGCTGCATGCTTGTTAAGGGTCTATGGCTAAAAGTATTAAAAGCAGAGGCTCAGCGGCAGGGCTGTGTAGTCAGTACAGGAATCATCAGACTCAAACTCCTCAGTTTATGAACCCCCGACTCCAGGTACTCAAAATTTGCTTTGACTCCTCGACTCCGACTCCAAAGCCCTGATCAGCGGGATAGCCAGGCAACTGGTATTGTTTAAAAGGAAATAAATATGGCAGCCCTCATATCCCTCTCCTTACATATTTGTCCTTTAAGCTCCCTAAACAAGTTAGTTATCCTATATTGTATAGGAGCCATCATGCCTGCAGTGTGGGGTTTGGGGAAATCGTTGAGTTCCAGCAAAACCTACATGGGGTAGTAACTGAATGTTTCTGTCTGCACACTGTAGTTTATAACTAACTGTACATTGTTATGTTATATGCATATGTTGCGGAGAGGTGTCAGTGCCCAAGAATGGCTAGGGCTGGGGTCCCCATCAAAATTTTGCTATGGGAACCTATGATTTCTTGTTGCCCCTATGCATTGCTGGACTAACAATATTTGGTAAATTGGCTATCAAAACATAGGTTAATACTTTTTTGCTAGGTCAGCATTAATGTTCCTTTCTATTTCTAATGACCTGTTGAAGTATTTTGATTGCATCAACTAAGAACTGTAAGTAAAAAACCTTGTGTGCTTATGTTACAGGTGGTCTGATTTAGATGGGAAAGATGACCCAATAGAAGCATCAAAGGATACCGTTTTTATTAAAGTGCTCCAAAAATTAATAAATGAAGGTATTTTGAATGATACTAATCCTTAAATATACTTAAAGAGAATCTGTATTGTTAAAATCGCACAAAAGTAAACATACTAGTGTGTTAGGGGACATCTTCTATTACCCTCTGTCACAATTTCGCCGCTCCTCGCCGCATTAAAAGTGGTTAAAAACAGTTTTAAAAAGTTTGTTTATAAACAAACAAAATGGCCACCAAAACAGGAAGTAGGTTGATGTACAGTATGTCCACACATAGAAAATACATCCATACACAAGCAGGCTGTATACAGCCTTCCTTTTGAATCTCAAGAGATCATTTGTGTGTTTCTTTCCCCCTGCAGCTATCTTCCACTGAAGTGTCAGGCTGTTTCTTCCTGCAGAGTGCAGACAGCTCTCCCCATATGTAATTCCTCAGTATGTGAAAGCCCAGCCAGCTCAGAGGAGGATTTATCCAGCTTGTAAAAGATAAGAGAGAATAGAGAAGCTGCCCTTATCTAAATAATGCACAGGCAGTGTGCAGAGGTGGGCCTGGAGGGGGGAGATGCATCACAGAACCACAACACTGAAGAACTTGGCAGCCTTCCAGACACAGGCTGACAAGTCTGACAAGAGAGAGATAAGTTGATTTATTACAGAGATGGTTATAGTAGAACGTGCTGCAGTAAGCCAGAACACATTAGAATAGCTTTTGGAACTTGTAGGATGATAAAAAACAGGATGCAATTTTTGTTACGGAGTCTCTTTAAAGTATTCCACTACTGTGACTGTCTTCCATCCATTGGTCCTGTGAATATCTAGAGGTGGACAGATGTGCAGGTACAATATACACCTAACCTAATACATACAGGATCCTGATCCAATTCATGTTTTCTACTAGGGGTGGATTTTTATTCTTCTGTTTAAAATAACTTTTCAGCACTCTGCAATTGGAAAAATACCAAAAAGTAAGTGAAAAAGTACCGTCAAAGGTATTCTAATATTTCCTTTCTTGCTGGTGGCAAATTTTTACTTAGTTACTGTTATTCAACCAGCAAGTAATTTTTTGACGGGAAATGACATAGGTGTCTCCCAAAAAAATAAGACTATGTACAAGAGACATTATTATGAGGAAAAAAAATTCTCAGCTTTTATTTACATTTGAGCAAAAAGTGTCCAGTCCAAAATTATTCATACCCTTCACAAACTGTCACAGTCTGTGGGAAAATCCAAAGATCTATACCATTCCAAATAGTCCAAGCTGTTCTAAAGCATCCTAATTACCCTGATTAATTGGGAACAGCTGTTTTAATCAACTCAACAGGTGAAAAACAGCAGCTCTCTGCAGTCTGTTTGTGGACGGTCATGGCTAAATTAAAGGAGCACAAGGGAGTACCTGCGGCTGCGCATTGTGGCTGCTCACAAGTCAGGAAAGGGCCACAAGGCCATTTCTAAATGTTTTCAAGTTCCAGTGGCTACAATGCAAAGTATTATTAAAAAATACAAGATGTTAACGCCCCACCATCCAACTACACGCACCAGTATAAAAAACAATGGGTCTGACCTTCATATTCAATTTGATGACTATGAATGGTCCCAGTGCATGGAGACCCTATCTAGGGGAAGCCTGCAAACCACAAACATAGAAGTTGTTATAAATCACCTTTAGATCCGGCACCAGCAACTTCTTATAGTTGCGTCTCACAGACTGTGAGATAACTTGACTCTCAACACAGCAAGCAGGAAATAGACTTTTCCCAGGCTTCTTCAATATTTAAGGAGTTTAGTCACTACACAAATATACAGATACAGTTCATCAAATCCTAGCAAAGCAGATCCGCATGTTTAAGGTCTTGGCATTACAGCTCTTGACTAACCTTCCTCCTGAGGGTTAGTCAGTTACCTTCTTTCTAGACTACATTAGATAAGATTACATAAAGAATGAAAATACTTAAGAGGTCCCAGTCAGCATCTAGATAGCATGAAGTAGGAAGCAGAGCAGGAATCAGAGTGCGCTCTGTCCGCCCGTCCCGGGTCTTTAATACCGACTAGGAAAGAGTTAAATGTGACCTCATCTTCGCCATCCCCCAGACCGGACTATTGGCTTAGACCCCTCGTGGTGTCACAATACCCACCTACTCGATTAATATTTAATGATGCTTTTGCCTTACTTACAAGAATTTGGTATTTAGAAAACATGGCCTATGTTTACTGTTCTTGTGGTGTACATGTTGAGGTCAGTGTAGGCCTGTGGCCTTCTTTCAGGAACATGTTCTCAGTATCTGCGTGTATCATCTGCTTCACGCAGACACTGAGATGCTTCTGCCTGCATCACAAGAAACTCTATTTATTTTAAAGGCATACTCTGCGGACAAGCCTTTTACATAAAACTCAGGCCAAATAACTGAGGCCTACTTAAATTATAACAATCCCCCCTAAAATGGCTTGATCCGCAGATCCCAACTTCTGAACCCAGCAGTACCTGGTTTCTTTATGTTTCACTTTTCGATGTTCGTGCTCACACAACTTCTATGCTCTAGGCGGTTATCCCTGGGAGAGAGGGCAAGACCTCTTGGTCTTCCTGTAACCAGACTCTCTGGGGATGCCCTACTTCTAAGTCCCTCTATACCACATGCTCAGCATTTGCGTCACTTGCGTATCACTCACAAACTTGCATGACCACAGAAAAGTGAAACTCGTTTGTCTGTTACACAACGGAGCAGTGCCAGGTGCCTTCTAAAAGAGCGCCTTTATACAATCAGCTCCATCACAGGTACTGCTACACCTATACCCGTAACCCTATATATCCCTTAAAGAGACTCTGAAGCGAGAATAAATCTCGCTTCAGAGCTCATAGTTAGCTTATCCGACTGACATCTCCATCTTTGCTGCCAGCACTGCAGCTGTCTCGAGTCCATATTGCCAAACTCCTGAAATCGAAATACAAACAAATCAATTCTTATTAATGATTTGGGATTCGCCCTGCAGCTTGTACTCTGTACACTTTAGATTGAGCAATATATACCGTAATTGATCTCGTTGCTTTATGGGTCTCATGAACTCTGTTTACTCTTTTTGGTAGATTGGAGTTAAACCTCTCTCCCCTACCTAAGTACTATCCTAAGTACTTACCTGTGTAAAATATGCTCCCGCGGACTTCACCTTTGGAAGCTCTCACCTCAATGCAAGCTCTCTCCACCCCCCCCCCCCCCCTGTACATACGCGGCCGTCGTATGCACAAATTACGGATGCCACACACCTGTTGCTGCTTTGCAGGTGAGCCTGCAATGCTCTTACTCATTTTCGCATTCACTTATCTAGAACCTCATTGCGATACCAGCTCTGCTAGAAGTTCTGTGTGTTGTACCCTCTGACCAATGTTTGCCATGCTACTACCCCCATACTACAAAAAAAATGGCTGCCTCCCTGTAGGAAGGAGCACTTTGCACTTAAACTACACAGGGTGCAGGGCTAAGCATTCCAGCGTCAAATGCCTGTATGTAGATCCCTGAATGCCCACTTGGTAGGTAGTCGTATGGCAAACCTGTACTGATACACTGTCACTCTGTAAATGGCAATTCTTTCACCTTTATAATTGCCCCATGAACTGCTGCCAGTTCTTGTTCTTTGTGCTACACTTGATAGGAGCTGGAAAAAACATATTTGACCAATCAGTGGACGAGAAAAACGCACAAACAGTCCCAGCCCAGCATTGACCTCTTAGTCAAGCTCTGGCCCTGTCCACGACAAAAAACAGAAAAAATGTTACCGCTCTGCAGCCGCAGCGACGGATCCCTGGATTGGTCAACTCCCTTTTATCCAACTCCGGCACCCCCTGATGCACTGTCCCCCCTTTATTGGGAACTCATGCTGCACCACCCGTTAACCCACTACAGATACTTTTCTGATCTGCACTGCGCTTGCAAATCCCACCCTGGGAAATATCTGACTTCTACGTGTCTCCCTGCACCTAGCTGGGAAACACTTCCTATCCGTGACCATGCTAGTCTCGCAGCAACTGCTTGGTGCACGTATTCTGGCATTCCTTTCCCTGGACCCAGGCTCTGGGGAAATACTCTGGGATACGAGATACTCAGTAGAATGTCTCATTATCTCTACCCCCCTTCCTTTCAGCTGCTCTGCCCTGAGCCGCGAGCACAGCCTGACGTGACGTGGATCCCCCAGCCCCTCCTCCCCCCTGCCATGATGTGTGGGGGCCATGACTCGTGGGGGCGGGCCCTCCCCAATGCCGCCATTTTGAGTCCTGGACTGCCAGCTAAGATGGCTGCTATACAATCTCCCATAGCAACCTCTTAATCCTATATACATTAGGAGAAAAAACAAAATCAACAGAACAAACATTTCATGCCTAGTTACATATAGCATCAATACATATTGCAGAAAATCAGCATTCCGCTACATACACTCTCGGATGGAAAAACATAACCACAAAAGAAATACCAGAAATTCCACCGTAGCTCGTGGAGTCCCTTATCTTCCCCCCCCCCCCCTCTCAGGGAAACCTAAGCAGATGTTCCCGATACACACATCTCTGAACTACAGGCTCTACCCTGCAGAGCATCTCACCAACACCCCTACGGACAGAAGGAAAAAACATGCTGACCGAAAAAAACCGGCCGAGTACCGTAGCACCTCGCCCACTATCTCAGCTGTGGCTATAAACTGTTTCATACCTTCAAAGCGACCCAGAGACGTGGGCTGTGCATTCCTGTCTACCCAGCTCACCGAAAAAAAAAAAAAAACATACCTCACACAGCTAATCAATGCTATTCACCCTACAACTGCTAAAGACGCACAGCTTGAAACTTGAACTGCGTCTCTCCCTTGCTTTCCTCTCTGTCAGTCTCTACCCGCCTCTCTCTCCACCATCCACTGTAAACTGCAGCCCCCCTTTTGCGGGGGACACTACGCAAACCTCTGAACTGAAACCCAGCTGGCATCACTCCCAGACTATCAGTACACTGGTCAGACCGTAACATACTATTGCTAACAAACCAAAGGGAAGAGAGAGAGAAAAAAAAATCACGTGTATACAACCTACTAACAGAACGCTAAAAGAAAGAAGAAAAAAAAACAGTTAACATCTGTCCAGCTAAAAAAAAATCCTGCCTGTGAACAGACAAACACATTATATACTCACTATGTCAGCCATAACATGCAACACAGGAACATTAAAGCCAGTACTATGTACGCTTTACACCGAAGCTGCACCCCACCTTACCCCCAACCCCCTCCCACCTCTCACGGGAGGGAGAAGACGTATGCAGCCTCCAGCAGCTGCACAGAACACTGAACACATTAAAATACAATAAAGATAATGCAATATAACAACCTCTAAATCATACTTGCCTGATCCTGGACTTTGTACGCCTGCCAATTCGACCAGCCTGTGCAACTTTTCCCGCGATACTTCTGTTTGGACCCCTGGAGCTTCTGAGTGGGCCCCCACTCCCCCTCAGTGGATCGGTATCTCCCGCGGCAGTTGCGAGCCGTAGCCTCGGAGCGTTCCTATCTCCCGATCCTGTTTAGGCTTTTAACTGCTGCATGTGCACCTGCAGCTTAAGTTTAACGTCCAAGAGTTTCGCCGCTGGTTTCCTCGAATTGCAGCTCGTGTGCTGGCTCACGCACACCACTTATCAGCTTGATAAGCTTTCCAGTCCGTGTCTACTCCGCTTGTGTCGCTGTGGAATATCTTGAAAACTTCGGACCCTGGCCCGTCTGCCTGTTTTGCTAGACAGTGAAGGGTTTCAGCACCACTGTTATAAATCACCTTTAGATCCGGCACCAGCAACTTCTTATAGTTGCGTCTCACAGACTGTGAGATAACTTGACTCTCAACACAGCAAGCAGGAGATAGACTTTTCTCGGGCTTCTTCAATATTTAAGGAGTTTATTCACTACACAAATATACAGATACAGTTCATCAAATCCTAGCAAAGCAGATCCGCATGTTTAAGGTCTTGGCGTTACAGCTCTTGACTAACCTTCCTCCTGAGGGTTAGTCAGTTACCTTCTTTCTATACTACGTTACTCTAGACTTCCTATGTACGGCATACATTAGATCAGATTACATAAAGAATGAAAATACTTAAGAGGTCCCAGTCAGCATCTAGATAGCATGAAGTAGGAAGCAGAGCAGGAATCAGAGTGCGCTCTGTCCGCCCGTCCCGGGTCTTTAATACCGACTAGGAAAGAGTTAAATGTGACCTCATCTTCGCCATCCCCCAGACCGGACTATTGGCTTAGACCCCTCGTGGTGTCACGATACCCACCTACTCGATTAATATTTAATGATGCTTTTGCCTTACTTACAAGAATTTGGTATTTAGAAAACATGACCTATGTTTACTGTTCTTGTGGTGTACATGTTGAGGTCAGTGTAGGCCTGTGGCCTTCTTTCAGGAACATGTTCTCAGTATCTGCGTGTATCATCTGCTTCACGCAGACACTGAGATGCTTCTGCCTGCATCACAAGAAACTCTATTTATTTTAAAGGCATACTCTGCGGACAAGCCTTTTACATAAAACTCAGGCCAAATAACTGAGGCCTACTTAAATTATAACAGAAGTGTCTCTACGATTGCTACACCGTATGTACCTAGTACCCCATAGATTACACCAAATCGACCCCACAAAAAGCCCTCTTTGTTTTAGAGGCTTTAAGGTTACAGGTACTATGTACCATATATGGTTCTCATGCCCAAGGGTCTCCCGCCTCTGGGGAAGGATCTGTCTTTTACTTAACAAACTAATTCCTAAACCCATCACACTCGATCCAAGAATCTTCCTCTTAGGCTATAAACCAAAAGCATTGTTGCACGCCCAGCACAAACTTGTCCAATTCATAATCTCTGCAACTAAGTCACATATAGCTGCTAACTGGAATTCACCCCACCTTGCATACCTACAAGTATTTGAGGGAATAAATATTATAATGTCCTGTGAGCGTATTAATGCTATTATTAACGATAGACTGCCACAGTTCCAGAAGGTGTGGGAACCTTGGGCATCCTGCAAGTTATCTAAAGGGACTCAAACACAATTAAGTCTCAACCCCTCTGCCTGATTGGGCTCTCACAATATATCCACAAACTGATTAACCCACTTCCACTATTCCTCCTCTGTAAACACCCCTAATACCTGAAAGTCATAACAATCTCATTAATACACCTTCAAATGCAAAATACAATCACTTGTAACTTCTCGGTGGAACCGGCTGTGACCCTCTTTATATCCATGCCTGTGTTTTTACCTTATAATGTCTTACATACCCGATCTGTCATCTCACTGAGAGCGTAATTGTAATTTGAATTCCATGTATTTTAAAATGCCTTTCAAAGGCCCATGTTGGGCAAACACAAACTTTTCTGTACTATGCTACTATGTTCTTTTGTGTATGCAACTCTGGCACTTCAGTGCCCAATAAAAGTTTGTTGAAACTAAAAAATACAAGATGTTCCGCACTGTGGAAAATCTTAGAGAATGTGGACGGAAGCCAAAAGTGACACCTGTGCTGGCCAGGAGGATAGTGAGAGAGGTGAAAAGGAATCCAAGGATCACCACCAAGGCCATCCTGGTAAATCTTGGCTCTGCTGGTGGCAATGTCTCAAGGCAGACAATCCAACAAACACTGCACACTGCTGGGTTCCACGGATGCAGACCAAGGAGGGCGCCACTTCTCCAGATAAGGCACACAAAAGCTCGCTTGGCCTTTGCAAATGCTCATCTGGACAAAGAAGTCGACTTCTGTTCTGGTCAGATGAAACAAAAATTGAATTGTTTGGTCACAATGATGTTTCCTTCATTTGGTGTAAAAAAGGAAAAGACTTCAACCCAAAGAATACAATCCCTACTGTTAAACGTGGTGGGAACGTAATCCTTTGGGGGTATTTTTCAGCCAGTGGACCAAGGAACCTAATCGCAGTAAATGGCACCATCGAAAAAGAGCAATACATGAGGATTTTCAACCACAACATCAGGCAGTCTGCAGAGAAATTTGGCCTTGGGCACCAGTGGACATTTCAGCATGACCCAAACACACAAAGCAAAAGTGGTGTAGAAATGGTTAGCAGACAACAGCATTAATGTTTTGGAGTGTCCTAGCCTTAGTCCTGACTTGAATCCAATTGAGAATCTGTGGAGGGAGCTAAAGATCGAGGTGGCTAGAAGACCCTCCAACCTGAAAGATTTGGAGCTCATTAAAGATGAATGGGCAAAAATACCTGTGGAGACATGCAAAAAGCTGTTCTGCAATTATAGGAAGCATTTAATTGCTGTAATAGCCAATAAAGGCTTTTCTATCGATTATTGAGAAGGGTATGAATAATTTTGGACTGGACACTTTTCACTCAAATGTAAATAAAAGCTGAGAAATGTTTTTTTCCACAGTAATGCCTCTTGTACATAGTCTTATTATCTTTTGGGAGACATCTATGCCCTTTCCCATCAAAAAATTACTTGCTGGCTGAATAAAAGTAACTTTAAGTAAAATTTTGCCAGGGGTATGAATTATGGGCAGATGTAGGAGAAAACTTGTGTGAAAAAGTGAATTGGATCGGGCGTACAGTATATCACAAAAAAAAAATGAAGTAGTCGATTAACCCAGATGTCTAATAATATACAGTAATTACTCAATTGAGAAAAGGCAAACAAACATGAACTTAGGAATTCAAGGCAATTGTAGAATATCCCTTTAAAACCAATGCCACAACGCAATGATAAAGAACTCTACCAATACAACTACATTCACTAACTGCAGATATTGTTGTTAATCAAGGTAAATCATCTCTTTCTAATGTGGCATGGTTATTTTGGTTCCCGAATTGGACAGGAAATCCATGCAGCTGTTCAGCAAAATTGAACCCTATTGTTCTATAACCACAAGGTCATGCATAGCAAAATGACTTGGTAGTTATTATTATTGACTTAAAGAGAATCTGAGAACGTGGCAAACATAAAACAAAGCTTTTGCAAAGTACGCTTTGTTTTATGTATGCCACATCCATCTCTATAAATCTCACCCCCTTTTCATACACATACATTTGGAATACACAGGTTTGTGAAGAGCTGCAGCTTCAGCTTGTCTCATGCTGAGAAGCTGCTGACAGAAGCTGCTGCTGTGAGACATCTCAGCCTCTGGAGCCAGCCTTGCAGGGCGGCATGAATTAGAAGGGGGCGGAGACTGACGTCCGTCTGCACTGAGAGAGGCAGTGCACCTGAGAACAGCTCTACTTCTTCCTGTTCTCTTCCTGGTAGCATATTCTGTGACCAGGAAAGTCGTCGAGAGATTAAGATGATTATCTGGAGAGGGGGCACTCGTTTTACAGCTGGAATACTGTAGGAGACCAGTTATTTATAGCCTTAACAGGATTTTTAGATAAAATAAGAAAAAAAGTCACTTCAGATTCTCTTTAAACAAGTACAGGTAACCCTTGAGGTGCTAGTATGGTTGTGGTGAGCCAGCATGAAAGTCCATAGGGAAATTCTGCATGATTGGGTGGACAGCACCCTTTCAAAGGTTGTAGTAATAAGACGCCCACACTATTCGGCCAATTAGAAAGCTTCAGGTTGTAGACACAGCTGTGGAGGACTGTTCCTTATGGTTTTCACACTGGTTCACCTCAACCCATACTAACTCCCTAATTGATAACATTGTTTGTTTAAGACAAACTATCAGATTGACTTAATTAGTGAGCAAAAACAAGGAAACTTTTCTTATAGGTGGTTGTATGTATCCTAAAACAGTGTACCGTATATACTCGCAAGCAAGCCGACCCGCATGTAAGCCGACCCCCCCACTTTTACCCCAAAAAAAGGGAAAAAATGATTGACCCTCATGTAAGCCGGGGGTAGGAAACGCTGGCCGCGTGATCCCCCCAGTATGTCCCAGTATAGCTAGTATAGTGCCCAGTATAGGTAGGTAGTGCTCAGTATAGCTAGTAAAATGCCCCAGTATAGCTAGTATAGTGCTCAGTATAGCTAGTATAGTGCTCAGTATAGCTAGTATAGTGCTCAGTATAGCTAGTATAGTGCTCAGTATAGCTAGTATAGTGCTCAGTATAGCTAGTATAGTGCTCAGTATAGCTAGTATAGTGCTCAGTATAGCTAGTATAGTGCTCAGTATAGCCAGTATAGTGCTCAGTATAGCTAGTATAGTGCTCAGTATAGCTAGTATAGTGCTCAGTATAGCCAGTATAGTGCTCAGTATAGCTAGTATAGTGCTCAGTATAGCTAGTATAGTGCTCAGTATAGCCAGTATAGTGCCCAGTATAGCCAGTATAGTGCTCAGTATAGCCAGTATAGTGCTCAGTATAGCCAGTATAGTGCACAGTATAGCTAGTATAGTGCTCAGTATAGCTAGTAAAGTGCCCCAGTTTAGCTAGTATAGTGCCCCAGTTTAGCTAGTATAGTGCCCCATTATAGCTAGTATAGTGCCCCATTATAGCTAGTATAGTGCCCCATTATAGCTAGTATAGTGCCCCATTATAGCTAGCATAGTGCCCCATTATAGCTAGCATAGTGCCCCATATAGCTAGCATAGTGCCCCATATAGCTAGCATAGTGCCCCATATAGCTAGCATAGTGCCCCATATAGCTAGCATAGTGCCCCAGTATGGGTGGGTGGGTAGGTGCTGTCCCTCCCCGCTCCCCCGCGGCTGCCGCTGCTATTACCTTAGGCGGCGCCGCTTCCTCTATCCCCGTCCTCCTCCGGTAACTCATTCACAGCAGCGCGCCTCTCGCTGCTGTGATGACGAGGAAACCATAGAGAGCGGCTTCCTGTAGCGGCGATGCCGTTACTATGGGAACCGCTCTCTATGGTTTCCTGCGTCATCACAGCAGCGGGGGGCGCGCTGCTGTGAATGAGTTACTTACCGGAGGAGGACGGGGATAGAGGAAGCGGCGCCGCTTAAGGTAATAGCAGCGGCAGCCGCGGGGGGAGCGGGGAGGGACAGCACCTATCCACCCATGACTCGCAAGCAAGCCGACCCCCCCAACTTTTGGCCCACTTTTGGGGGGTCAAAAATTCGGCTTGCTTGCGAGTATATACGGTAATCAAATTGATGCCCTTATCCCGCCATTCTCTTTCGGCCCTTCAGTTGATAGTTGATAATACATTACAACCTCAGGAGATCAATTTGGTTGATCTGTTGATTCTAAAGGTGGCCACACACAATACAATAAAATGATCCGATTTTACGGCAATTTTTCAGAAAAGTCGAAAGCTTTTTTTTTTATTTTTTATTTGAGCAAGAAATCTGAATGGATTTCTTGTTTTTGTTCAATAAAAGTTCATCGGGAGTGGTGGATTTGTTACAATCAGTCAGAAAAATTGCAATTGGAAAAATATTTAAAAAATGATATGGTGTGTGGCCACCTTTAATTTGATCAGGGAAGGCGGTCATTTTTATCACTAGTGTGAGGAGCAAAGATAGTTGTAGCAGCAATCCAATTAGTTTCAACTTGATTCCTGCTGAACTTTGGTCAAATTCAAGTGGTGCAAGGTGGTAAAATAATTACTCCCGGATTATTTTCCAGTCAGGTAGTAACTGTTAGTACCGGGTCAGGCCGCCATTGCATAAAGGATAACTGGCTTTAACAAATTAAGTGACGTACTCCGCTCATCTCATATAATTCAGTGTCAGGCAGTATTTGGCTGAGTATCCTGATTGCACCCTTTATATATTTGTAAAATATAATTTTAACACTAATCATTTAAGTTTATAATCTGAAAACGTTTTTGCCGCTAACATTACTAAGAAACTTTAAGTAGTGGTACATAATTTATTTTTTTCCTTGAAATTTTACAGGTAAAGACCTTAAAGGTTACTTACCAGATGTAAACACACTTCTTCAGCTGGATGATCTTGGAAGCTTAAAGTCAAATCGATATTTTGAGTTTATTCTGAAGGCAAACTATGAATATTATTTGGAGGAACATGCCTAGCTGCTACATAAGCTAACATTTTGTACACTGCATTTTATATTGTTAAATAAAACCATACCTTGTCTGTTAGGTGTCACTTGTCTTGATTTTTTTTTTTTCGGTTCGCATCTTCAACCCTTTGTACATCAGAACATGTTCAAGCACTAGATATCTGGTAGCTTGACTCACAATAACATTTTGTTTTGCAGTCAACCATTCCAATCTCTTGGAATTTACTTTAGTTTCAAATAGTTTTATTGGGTTAACAAAAACCAATTACACAACATAGCGTTTGTTCTTATGCCCTTTTCAGGGCTGTGCTAGATATAAACATAATGGTATAAAACAGGTAAACAGGTATTATACATGCACTCTATTTTGATGGAAAGTGTTGTACAGGAGAGCAAAGGAGACAGCAATGAGAAAATTGTGAACATGAGGTTATTACATAGATTCATAGCGTAAATACACAGGATCGCAATCCCAATAAGGTTGAAGCATTCAACCATGGCTGCCACGTTTTAATAAATACTTCGAATGTATCATTTATGATAGCTAGTATCCTTTCGGAGATCATAATATCAAGTATAATATTATCAGTTAGATTGATGGACAGTGTTGGCTGCATCCACTGTTTGGCTATATGGGATCTGGCAGCTTTTGCTACATGTTGTGCTAATCTATGATAGGGATGTTTCCATTTTGGGGGTTTATCGCCAAAGAGGAGCATACAAGGGTCCGGGGCCAGGGAAGTCCCCAACGCGGTGTTTATTAACGAAGTAACTTCCCCCCAGTATTTCTGCACCTTCGGGCAAAACCACCATATGTGCTTAATATCTCCTTCCCCACCGCAGTTTCTAAAGCATTGCTTTGATTTGGTTGGGTCCATGCCATGTAATTGGAATGGCGTGATGTATGCTCGGTGGAGGACCTTATAGTTGGTTTCAATGTGGGAGAAGTAATTACTACCCTTAGAGAGGGTGGTGCAACACCTGGACCATCTTTCCGGGGTAAGTTCAACTCCCAACTCCGTTTCCCATGCTAACATTGGTTTGAGTTTTTGGAGTGTAAGGGGCTGTGAGAGAGTGGAATACAATAATGATATAAGGCCTCCTTCCAGTGGTCTAAGGTCACACCAGGCTTCGTAAGGTGAGCGTTGTGGGATAGGAAAGTTGGTTGGGCCCATGGATTTAAGAAAGTGATAAATCTGCATTGCTGCCAGGTGTTCCGAGGGGGGAAATTCCAATTTGGCTTTAAATTGGTCCCAAGATGGAAGTTTGTCATTTATAAATAAATGTTTGATGTGGGTGATCCCCTTATCTTTCCACCATCTGAACGCCCGGAGGTCCAGTCCTGGTTTAAACATAGGATTATTATATAGCGGGAGGAGAGATGGGATTTTCGACTGCAATTGCTTTCTAAATCTAAGAGGTCGCCATATGGAAAGTGAGTGGGCCGATAGTGGTGATTGATATTTTATTGTAGGAGGTAAGGGGGACATAGACCACTGTAAGGCCGGGAGAGAATATGGACATAATAGATCGGATTCAATTTGTGTCCAGAGAGGTGGGTTAACTTTAGAGTGTATTTGTGCTAGTTGCGCTATTTGTGCTGCTCTGTAATATGTTAGAAGATTGGGTACCCCCATTCCTCCCCTGCTTCGATTTAGGAGCATAGTTGTTCGATTTATGCGACTCTTTTTGTTGTTGCTGATAAACTTGAAAATTGCATTTTGGAGATCTTTAAGGTTGCTCTGAGTTACTATAATAGGTAGAGTTCGGAATAAGTATAAAAGTCGGGGGAGGAGATTCATACGAACCGCCTGTACTCTGCCTGACCAAGAGATCATAGGGAGATTCCATTTCTGCAGATCGCTTAACAACCGTGATATCATGGGTTTATAATTTATGCCATATAGGTCTGCTGGGTCCGGGGAGATTTTTACTCCTAAGTAAGTGATATATTTATGTTGTAATGTAAGGTTTAAAGAAGATGTCAGATGTTCGGCTTGGGATTGAGGGACATTGGTAAAGAGAACATCTGTTTTACTGACGTTGAGGCATAAGCCCGAAGTTTTACCAAATGCTTTTACCAGCGTTAGTAGGTTCGGAATTGAGGCATGTGGAGAGGTGAGTGTTAGCAATAAATCATCTGCAAAAAGGTTAGCTTTGTATGTTTTCCCTGCTACGGATACGCCCTGTATGTCAGGTGATCTTCTAATTTCCTCTGCCAATGGCTCAATTACCAGAGCAAACAACGCCGGGGAAAGTGGACACCCTTGTCTTGTCCCTCTTCCAATCGGTATGTTAATGGGAGAAATAGTGGGTAGTTTTAACTGTGCCGTGGGAGATGAATATAGGCCACTGATCGCCTGCAGGAAGTTGCCTCCAATCCCAGCCCTACGTAAAGCGCTTACCATAAAGTCCCAATCAATAGTGTCAAAGGCCTTCTCCATGTCCAAAGCCACAAGTGCTAATGGTGTTTTGTTCCTCCTTGCCACATGGAGAAGGCCCACAACTTTCCGGACATTGTCTGGTGCTTGTCTCATAGGTATGAAACCCACCTGGTCCCTGTGGACCAGGGGGGATAGGAATTTATTTAGCCTTGTGACAAGAATAGAGGTGAAAAGTTTATAGTCTATATTAAGTAGTGAGATGGGGCGATAATTTTTAACATCTAAGGGGTCTCTATTAGGTTTTGGGATCACGGCAATCATAGATTGCAGGAATTCAGTAGGGGGGGTTTTTCCTTGTAAGATTGTATTATAAAATTTTAGTAGATAAGGAATGAGTTGTGTCTTAAATTTTTTGTAATAGATGGCTGAGAAGCCATCAGGTCCTGGGGACTTACCATTTTTGAGGCGTTTGATAGCTTCTTTTAATTCTTCACTAGTGATAGGTAAGTTTAGGGCAGTGGCTTTTTCAGGGTTAAGAGATGGTAGTGGGATTTGCTTCAGGTAAGTATATGGATGGAGAGTAGAAGGCGCGGATGGCTTAGGTGCGTATAGGTTAGTATAATAGTTAGCAAATTCCTGATGGATCATTAAGGGGTCTGAGGTGACACTTCCTGCCTTGGTGCGAATTTGTAGCACTTTATTCACATAGTGGGCTTCTCTTAGCTTCTTAGCCAGCCATGTGTTTGGTTTGTTGTACTGTGCATATAGTTTGGATCTCGTCCAACGCATAGCTTTTTCAGTTCGCGAGGACAATATGACTCCTAGTTGGGCTAGAGTGGCCTCAATTTGTCTGTGTAGATAAGGCGTGGGGTTCTGGGCATGCGCTATTTTTAGCTTACTTAGTTTAAATTCTAAGTTAGATTGTTGCTCTGTCTTGCTCCTTTTGTGTTGTGAAGCTATGCGAATTATCTGGCCTCTGATTGTTGCCTTATGTGCAAACCATAGGGTAGATGATTTAATGGAAGGGGAGTCGTTTATTCTAAAGTAGTTTATTAAATGTTCTTCTAAGTCAAGCACAGTTTCATTACTAGTGAGTAAGCTTTCGTTCAGTCTCCAGGGGGGCCTTGTCAGGGGTGTGGTGAGGGAGGAGCATGAGGTTAGAATAATGTCATGATCTGACCAGGAACTTATGTGGATTCTAGAGTAAATTAGGTTAGGTATAAGAGAGGTGGATAAATAAATAGCGTCAATTCGAGAATATGATTTATGGGCATGTGAGTAAAATGAGTAGGATCTCATTTGTGGGTTGTGCTCCCTCCAGGTATCTATTAGATGGTGTGTAGACATGCAGTTTTGGAGGGCTTTTGACTGCTGGATTTGTCTAGTTGTGGGGGTGGGGGATGATCTGTCCAGTTTAGGGTTGGGGGCAATGTTAAAGTCTCCAGCCCAAATGACTTGTGCCCTTGGGTAGTCTTCCAGATCTTTGAGGATCTTTTTGACAGTGGGGATGGGGGATTCGGGGGGGCAGTAAGAATTAATTAGGCATATTTCCTTGTTTTGGATAAACCCATAAAGTATCACATAGGTCCCTGAGTCATCTATAATGGTCTTATCTATGCGCAGTGGGAGAGAATTATGCAGCAGAGTAATAACACCTCTATGTTTACTGGTAGCAGAAGAAGCAAAATAACGCTGGAAGTTTTTATGGAAATAGCGTGGGGCCGATGTGGTAGAGAAGTGTGTCTCTTGAAGACAAATAATATCAGGGGCGCATTTTTGATAATCGATGAAGGCTTTCCTTCGTTTTGCAGGGGAATTAAGTCCCTTTACATTATGGGACAGGATATTAACGGAAGCCATTTAGGTAAGAGTATTTCGTTTTCCAGTTTTACGCTTTATCATTAATATAGCCACTGTGCTTCTTATGCTTTCAGCAACATCACATTTAGTAATAATTTTAAAAAGCCTCTGCAAACCTGTGTAGAAATTACGATTAGAATAATGCATGTAGTTATACCAAACATTTAAAACAAAACTGGTAGGTGAGATCAAAAGGATCTCATTAGTAGGCAAATAGCCTTTGGTAATGGAGAGCATAGGCAGAGATATTATAACTCTGAGTATGCAATCCATTTGTTGTGAGGCAGCACTTACAAAGCTACAGGCTGCCACTCTAGACTTGAAGGACAGTAAATTGAAATCACCAAACAGGTAAAATAACAGTAGTGGCGCAACAGCACCACATAGTGGGCAAATATAAACTATAAACCAATTGTTAGAACAGAAGGATAGAAAAAGTTCACACCGCGTGTAAGTTTCTGCATCAGCAGGACTATATGTAGTTCAACTGTTTAGTCTTGATGGTAGGTGTGCAATAAGATTGCTTCATGGGTATATAAGGGAGATACTTTACCCATAGAGATTCAAAAGATGATGAGTCATCTCGGGGAAGTACAGTGTGTGGATTTTGCCTGGGCATTACAGTGTTTGAAACAGACAATTTCTAGTTAGTATGCTATAGTCCCTTGCTAGGTTAAGATTTTTACAGCGTAGATATCTTTTCTCCGGCCATATTGACCTGTAAAAGGTTCTCACACTGCCAATGTAACTACCAGGAAGATATTTGCAGTGATGCAAGAGTCCTGCTTTAGATATATAACGAAGCAAATGGGGAGCAAAGTTCGAAAGCAAAGAAGTTATTATTAGTGAAGGTATACTTGTAGCTTAGTCACTGTAGAGTGGTGCAGCTTGTTATTCCTAGTATCAGTGTACTCACGGTGGCTGACGCCAAAGTTAGCGGTTCTCGGCCATGTTGGGAAATTAATCCTCTGAAGTGCGAGACTGCGAGGGACGAAGCCTTGATGGCCGTGCTGACCACACCCGGGATGGACGCGTGGCTCTTTGCAGTGGAGGGGCTGGTGTGATCTTCTCAAGCGGTATTCCCAATATCTCCAGGTGTCTGCGGCCTTCCTCTAGCGTGCGAGCAACGTAGATTCTCTCCCCTTTAGTAAAAGTGAGCGAAAAGGGAAAACCCCAGCGGTATTTGATTGAGGCTTTCTGGAGCGCCAGAGTGACCGGTCTAAGGGCCCTGCGACGCTGTATGGTTGTCGGGGCCAGGTCAGCATAAAGCTGGACCGAGTTGGGGACGTCCGGCAGCGTGGTGAGATTGCGGGCAGCCTCCAAAACAATATCACGTACCTCTTCAAATTGGAACTTCAGGATGACATCGCGGGGGAGATCGGTGTTGCGTGGCTTAGCCAGTGCTCTATGGATTCTTACCATCCGAAAGGAAGCTGGATCCATCTGTGGGAGGAGGGCACTGAAGAGATTCAGAGCTGTGGGCTTGAGGTCTTCATTAGATACGTTTTCAGGTAGGCCCCGGATTCTTATGTTGGCCCTTCTACTTCTGTTTTCCATGTCCTCTAGTTTTAGTTCGAGCACATCAATTTTGGTGGCTTGGTCATCAATAGCCATCTTGTCTTCTTCGAGAGCATCAGCCATTGAGTCTGCTTGTTTCTCAAGGTCCGCTATGCGGCCTCCAAGTTCTCTGATTTGAACAGTGATATCTCGAACTGCTTCTCTTAGTTCCGCTCTGAAGACCCTTGTAATATCAGCAAGAAGAGTGTCTGGTGAGGGACTTTGAGAGGCGATTAAGGAGTCTGTCTGGTTTGGAGAAGCCTGTGGTAGGTTTGCAGTTTTAGGAGAGGCCTGTTGCGGTAACGCTGGTGGGTCGTCGGCCATCTTGGAAGGTATGGCGCACGGGGCTGTTGTTTTTATCTTGGGTGTAGCTGCCGCTTTCTGAGCTTTTTCTCGGTTGTTTTTAGCTCTTCTCTTCGGCGGCATAACAGGGATGTCCACTGTCAAATTTAGCGCATAGATGTGCGGTTTGGTGGGTGCTGTTTAGAGAAGAGTGGCAGCCTGAGTGCGGAGCAGCGGGGTTTACATCACGTCCCTTCCGCGCCGCGCATGCGCCTCCTTGGAATTTACTTTGAGATCATATACTGTACATTCAAATCGGTTTATCCACTCGAGATTTCCTTCAGTTCCTCTCCCTGGAACCACCATAGAATTTTGTGCTTTTAATATAAAAATGTGTATTCCTGAGGACAGAGAACAAGGGACTGCAGCAGAGATTGATTGAAATTCCTTACAGATGGAGACTGCAATGCAAATCAAATAGATGTTCTAATCTTTTAAAACACAACACACTATACAAAAAAGTTAATTTCATAGATGCAAGGTGCTGTTTACAAATCATTTTTTCAAAAATGGGCTGCTGTGTAAAATGTAAATATAAACAGAATGCAATGATTTGCAAGCCACTAAACCTTATATTTAAATTAAACAAAGTACAAGGATAACATACCATTTGTTACAACTGAAAAATGTTATTGATTTATTAGAAGTATGTGTGCATTATTATTATTATTATTATTTATTTATAAATTGCCAACATATTCCGTGGCGCTGTACAATGTAAGGAAACAAACAAGGGATACATATTAACGACAATGATATACATCAAATATGAACACTGATACAAAATACAGAACTGCTGATTGCAATAGCAAATTTAACATGATGACTAAAATGTATAAATGTCTAACAGAGTGCAAGCAATTAAATTAATAACATTCCATGACACAAACGGGTGAAGAGCCCTGCCCTTGCGAGCTTACAATGTAAAGGAATGGGGTGGAAACAAGAGGTGGGGGAAGTATACAGTATATGTACAGGCAGTGCGTAATTGGGTTATTTAGTGGTTGCATGGCCTAAGCTAGAAAATATACTTGTCGGAAAAGGTGGGTTTTGAGGGAGCGTTTAAAGATTTCAAAGGTGGGAGAGTGGCGGATGTGCTGCGGAAGGGCATTCCAGAGGAGAACTTTAATGTCAACAAGTCATTAAAAAAAGTTTGGACAGGGTGTACAAACTACTGGACTATACTTAATCTAATTAGGTGTGATATGTTCAATCTTTTTTTTTTTTTTTAAACAGGAAACGTAACCTATAAGAACATACAAGGGGGTATCGCACAGCAATAACATTAGGTGTGTCATTGATCAACAATAAACTGAGATTATTAGAATAGTATATGACCTGTAAATTATACAATCAAATAAAATGTATTGTAAAAAGACTATAACTTTATTTCATTACAGTAAAACCACATCTAATCGAGCAATGGGTTAAAAAGTATTAGAAATTATGTGCTGTCATCACATTACTGCATAGGATGCAGCCAACCACATAGTGAAAATGTAGCATTGTGTCTGATATTGTCACAGTGCAGAAATGCTGCAGAGTAGGAGCAGGTAACTCCTCAATAGAGGTGGTCAAGGAGATGCTTATAAATGTAATGCAGAGTTTATGTAGCTTGGAATAGAGGCAGTCAAAATCATCAGGAAGTTTGATTGACCAATTCCAAACTCTGCATATAATGGGCCCAATCCAATTCACTTTTTCTCCTAAGATTTCTCCTAGTTGATATTTTCACATATTAATAAAATGGGCTTGATTCACTAAGACAAATAGCATGCCTTATCAAAGTTGGCACGCCTTATTAAAGTTAACAGGCCTTATCAGAGTAGCATAGTGAACATATGTCTGCTAATTGGCAATGACGAGAGCTTTGCTACTACTCTGATAAGGCGTGTTAACTTTGATAAGGTGTGCTAACTTTGATAAGGTGTGCCATCTGTCTTAGTGAATCAAGCCCAATATCTTTTAAAGTAAACCTGTCAGATTTAAAAGTGCCCCTATGGGGTATTCACCTCAGGAAGGGGAAGCCTCTGGATCCTAAAGAGGCCTCCCCCATTCCAGCACTGGGACCTCAGAAAAGTGGCCTCCATGCACATGTGCACAAGCTCCGTCCCACTTGGGGTCTAGCAGAAATTGCAGAGCCTGATGTTATTGCTCAGACATCTCTTGGCTGCATAGTAGCAAGGACACATTCCAGCTCAACTTGTCTCCAAAGAACACCAAGCGGGACGGTGCTAACAAGCTTATTTTCGGGGGTCCCAGCGCTGGAACGAGACTGTGAACAACGACTGGGAAAGCCTCTTTAGGATCCAGAAGCTTCCCCCTCACGAGGTATGTACCCCATAGGGACACTTAAATTATCTCCTAGGAGAAAAAATGAATTAGATTCTGTCCATTGAGTGTTAAATATGCATCAATATTAGCATCTATTTAACTATTTCTACTCAACAGCCTTTGAAATGTGGCATCACAAAGCCAGTGCAAAATATTTTCAAATTAACAATATTTTATGCTTCTCTACATACACCAATGCATTACATAAGCAAAAACGAAAACACCCTGCTGTATGTTTCTCAATGCATCTGCTTTCTTGCAGGGTCACAGATTACAGATTGACTACTTCATTTCACAAGTCACTGATTACTTGGGACTGCACGTGAAAATGGTATACGCAGGAAATGTCTCTAATAATATCAGGCCAAGGTGATAGTGGTGATGTGAATCCAATCTAGGCAGTATGTCTCATCCAAAAAGTAAATGAACCATTGGCAACAGCGTGGATGAATTAAACACCTGTGATGTTACAGGAATCCCCGACATTATTCTGTATCTACTCGGAAGGATCCAGCAGACATTGCTGTAGGGAAACCTTGTAACGTTGCAGGTGTTTTACACATTGGCCCACGTGGTTGCCAACATTTAAATTCCTTTTTTGCTGAGACTTACTGCCTAGATTCGATATCCACAACACCTCTGTCACTTTTGCCTGATATTGATACACATTTTCCCTGGATATACCATTTTATTTTCATGTGTAGCTTATCACTGCCTTGTGGTAAGAAATGACCATTCTGTAGCCAGTGACTGAGTAAACAGATGTGCTATAAGACGCAGATCAGGCACTAGCAGCTTTTATTTATGTTTTTGCATTTGCGTACTTTCACAACCACAAAATATTGCTAATTTATCTAATGCTTGAATTGGCTGTGTGTATATGTAGATATTGGTTTATTCACAGGCTGCAGCATTTCTGTACTATGATAATATCAGACACCTCCGCTACATATTCACTAAGTGGTTGTCCGCTTTCTATGCCGTAATATTTTTTATTTAGCATCCTATGTAATAAATCCTAAGTGTCCCTGCGTCATCCTGTCCTTGTCTGTGTCCATGCATGTGCAGCACGAAAAGCCGTTGGGACAGGTCCAGGGAGCCGCGCGATCGGCCGGGTATGCGCGCATGCGCACTGACATGCAGCGGAGTGACAGACACCTAGAGCCCGTTTTTAAACGGGCTTAGGTCAACTAGTTAATATATATTTTTAATACTTTTTAACCCATTGCTTCCATTAGTTTTTGCCTTTTATGATTGTTGATTCTTGTGTTATAATTTGGTCATATACTAATCTCTTGTTGTAGATAGCATATCCACACATCTACGGTCTACCTATTCTATTGGTGGCTAATTCTTTCCTCGTTCATATAAAAACCAGTATCCCTGAAAGACTGAGCCTTTAAAGGGGTATATTTGGAGAGGACTTATCGACTTTAACAAAATAGTGCAACTGTTTAAGAATACGTTTTCTCAAATGAAAAATGGCAACCCAAGCCCACTTCCTAAGGCCAGTAATTGTCAAGCCTCGGCGGGGGGCAGAGTTAAAGGCTCTGCACCCAATGGTCCCATAACTCTTGGCGGTGGAAAGAACACCCACACACACATTCTTTTGGTAGCAGTGTCGGACTGGGCTGTTTTAAGGCTGAGGAAATCCACTTTTTGAATAAGCAGTAATCATGTGGTGTTAAATTTGGTAGAGGTTTCTATGGGGAGCTATGACACATGGTTTCTGCTGCTTGGCTAGCAGGTAGATGTAACAACAAAAAATAAGTAACTTGGGTAGTTTGTAAGTAGGGGACTGCCTGTAGTAGCAGCAGCAGCACGAATGAGTATAGGTATTCTAAACAGTTGGTGGTAGAGTTAGTGGTAATTATTAAAGAAAACATTAGTGTTAAAAAAAATACAACCCCAATATTAATATTTCATTTATGTCTGACTCCAAGTACTTGAGAGCTGCAGTCAGTAGGCCACCCTGGAGCATTAAAGCGTTTTGCCCAATGACTACTTACCAAAGAGTTGGTGGATCCAATTGGGAGTCAAACTACGGCCTCATTTTTCAAGGGTGGTATCTTTAACAGTGCACTATCCAGCCAATGCTCCTGGTGCAACTCTTACTCAAAGTATAGAAACATTTTTGTTTGGTTAGTATAGACTAAGCATTTTTAAGATATGACATCATATGTGTGAGACTTGGAAACCCAAATGTCAGCCATGACCATTTGTGCATTGTGATTGGCTGCAATATGAGCATAGGCTTGAAGATAATGATTGGGTGAGAGTTTTTTGAGTGTGGCATATCCAAAATAAAGGCATGTGGCTTAGGTAATCATTGAAATCTGTGTGGAAGTTAGGGCGTGTTTGGGGGAAGCATCAAACTCCGTTTTGTCTTTTTTGTCTTAGAATTTTTTTTTCTTCTGTGTCATTGTAAAGGTAGCCATGTACAGCTCAATTATGAATCAATGTGCCTAGTTCAATTAATAGAATGAAGTAGGAGGCGCCCGTAGTATGTTTGTGTTGTATTTTTTGGTTATAGGGAAGTGAAAATAGCGAATAAAAAAATTATAATAAAAAATTATAATAAGTAAGATAACGGACGGTCCTACCTTAAAAAAGTAGTCACTCCGCTATATAGTATAGAAAGTAAAAAGCTTTATTGGGCCCTTTTGATTGACAACGCGTTTCGCGGAATAACCGCTTCCTCAGGTCGAGTACCGTGCCTTTAGAAAAAAACATATATGTACACACAGGACACTTAGAACAAACTCACTGTTGCATTCTCATATTAGAACATGATAAATAAGAACAAGCATAAAAAAGACCATAATAAAACATTATAAATATAAGAAAGAGCATACATATGTGGGTAGCCTATCGGCCTGCGGATAATAAGATAATCATCATTATTACAAAAATAAAAGACTAGATCACTATCCTAATATAAAGCAAAATGGCTAGTGTTATCATAAATAAAATTGTCAGCCCTATAAAATATCTATAATAAGACATGAATATAAATCGTAGCCAAATAAAAACAGACATAGCTGACATTGTTTAGAAAAGTATTGGGACTAGCTGAGAAGGACAGGGGAAAAAAATAATAGGGGAAAGAATAAATATAATATGGCTGGAAAGCCCGATTGTTAGGAAGGGTGCTATTATAGCAGGGGATGGGATGGATCTGGGTTGTATATTAAGAGTATATATGTAGCCTGGCGGGCATAGGAGGCTGCTGAGAGCAGAGGGGAGGGAAGTTGAGCAAGGGGAACTGGGAATGAAATACATACATGTAAGTATATATATTGGAAGTAAAGAGGCAGCCATTGGTGATGGCAGGCTGCTGGAGTAGGGGGAAGGGAGGTATACGCAATGGGGCTGAAATAGCCAGAAGTATAGATATAAAAAATATATATATATGTGTATATACATATGGTGCCCTAAGCTCCATAACCATATTAGTATTTGGCAGGTTGGACCGGAAGCTTACCTTGCAAAAGAAGGACGGATTTCCTAGGCGCCTGTGAGACCGGCGCTCGCGGCAGGAGTAGCTTAAGTAAACGCCTGAATTCTCCTGGCGGTGGGAGGGCACTGGGGTGGCTCCTTATGGTGCGCGTGACGTCATTGCGCCGGCCGTGGCGCGTGACGTCACTTGGGGGTCGGGTCGCATTCTGGTGAATGCCAATCAAGGCACTGAGGCGGTGCTGTATGGTGCGCATGGCGTCAATGCGTCAGACAGGGTGCGTGGCATCGTGGGGAGGGTCAAGTGCTGGGGAAGCCCTGGAGAGGAGGAAAGGGGGCGTCTCCATAGATGGCTGGCTGGTGACGTGGTCTGGCCTGCTAGTGGACAGCAGGGGGCCATGGGAGTAATTGCTAGATGTGCAAGGAAACTATCTCGCTCTAGAGAACTATCTCGCTCTATGTACGGCCTCCATTTTGTTGAAGCCTCTTAGTAGCTCCTGACATAGTAAATTTAGATGAAACACAGATAAAATACAGTAATAATGCAATTCCAATTAAAGGCATAGATACAAGAAGAATAAATTATATGGCCAAAACACTCACTTTCAGTGGGGTGGAATAATTTTGAACACAACTGTATATATATATATCAGAATTGATAGATATCACAAGAATAAAGCCGGAATGCAGCAAGTTGGCAAACAGAAAAGAAACCGGAAAATATTATGTATATATACAAAAATTGATAAAATTAGAACTAGAACAAACGTGGAAAAAACAGTTAGAATATACATGTATGTATGAATAGACATTTGAAGGAGGAAGGAATACAAGGCACCGTAGATGTCAACCAATTATTGCTGACCAGCCAATAAACCAGAGGTCAACTCACCAAGACCATCTGGGGACACAAATAGGCCAAAAGGGAGCATCCAGATACATGCAGGAATATGACCACGTGCAGACATGTGAACCACCTACACACCCAAGTGGTAAGGTGCACTACAAGCTCAATACAAACTGTGTCCCACCAGTGTACCATAAATAGCATCACAGCGGTCATACTCAGATAACCGTAGGGGCTCAAAGAATAAAATAACACCAAGAAGGAGTGAGCAGACCTGAACATCAATCAAGAATATATGAAGAATGACAGACACAGTAAGATGTAGAAAGTTAAGATACGCAAAAATAGAGCAACACCCTACTCACGAAGGGGGAGCCCAAACATGAAAATAAGGAAGAGCACCTACTTACTGAGTGCATCATCCACAAAGAAATGCAGAGTGAGAATAGTTAATGTAGAAAACCAAGGAATGAAAACTCCTCACTCAAACCTACCGGTGTCAAAGTTCCCAGATCATAAATCTAGCGCGTTTCCTGTCTCAGAAGCATCTGAGTTATATCTCCACCCCTGGAAGAAAGAGGCACACTTTAGACATCCACAAACCTTCCAGCCACGGGTACTCCCCCCAAGGACATGCAAGGCATGTTCTGCCACAGGAGTCAATTGCATCAGCATAATCACGTTCTGGCAGGCGTATGGTAGATAGATGTTTTTGAATTCTGCTTTTAAGGATATTTTTAGTTTGTCCCACATAACTCTTATTGCATGGACACCATAAAAGATAAACCACTCCTTCCGATTGACAGTTGATGTATACCTTCAATTTATGTATACGATGCGTCTTTTCACTGAGAATTTCTTTGGTTGGTATCATCAATTCACAGATGTTGCATTTCCCGCAAAGGGAAACTGCCACAGACCACAGGTTTCCGTCTATTTTTTCGTTGAAAATGACTTCTACAAGGTCGGTCCTTTAGATTAATATCTGCCTGAGGCAGATAAACGAGGCAATGTGGTATTGTGGCCCACAGATAGCTATATTTAGGAGGCAAAGAGACAATTAAGTGACAACAAATACTATAGGACCCTTGTCTCCAACCCATGTGATGTGTTTTAAGTTAGATCATTTACTGGATGAAGCGAAGACAGCTGGGGTAATCTCTCAAAGGGAATTTGCTTTTTTGACTATGGGCAAACCAGTAACCCCCATTTTTTATCTGTTGCCAAAAGTCCACAAAAATAAGGCACAACCACCAGGGAGACCAATTGTCTTGAGAATTGGGAGCTTGATTGAAAAAAAGCTATTCATTTATTGACTAGAGATGGTTCAAACCTCCGATTTTTGGTTCGCGAACCTCGAACGCGACTCTCCGCAAAAAGTTTGGTTCGCGCAAACTTTTCGAACCGCAATAGACTTCAATGGGGAGGCGAACTTTGAAAACTAGAAACATTTATGTTGGCCACAAAAGTGATGGAAAAAATGTTTCAAGGGTTCTAACATCTGAGTTTTTGCATGGCGGAGTGGGATACACGCCAAAAGTCCCAGGGAAAAATCTGGATTTGACACACAGCAGCGTTTTAAGGGCAGAAATCACATTGCATGCTAAATTGCAGGCCTAAAGTGCTTTAAAACATCTTGCATGTGTATACATCAATCAGGTAGTGTAATTAGTGTACTGCTTCACACTGACAGACCAAACTCACTGTGTAACGCACCGCACACAGCTGTTTGTGTAGTGACAGCCATGCTGGACTGGTGCACACCATGACGAGAGTGCAGGTGATGGCGGCTTTCCAGCCCATATGGTCGCCGGGCCGAGGTAGCTCAATGACAGAACAGTGACTGTCCAGCTGATCAAATTTGGTCTGTCCACAATGAAGCAACAACCATATTATCTTGGGTGTGCCCCCCCCCCCCCCCACCCCGAGACACTCATAGCCATCGGTCATTGCTTCATTGTGATACACAAACCCCTTCACCGCGGCAAGGTAACGATCACGAAGGGGAATTGACACCTGTACATGCCTTTTGTTTTGTTGCTGCAGTGCAGCCAGAAAAATTAGGCAGGCATGTACACGCACCAGAAAAATTATTCTAGCGGCTGCTGCTAGCAGCGGCCTTAAAAATTCAGGAATCCGCCTGGAGTCCTGGACCCTGTTGGTGGTGCAGAGATGCTGTGTGTGGGGACTGACTTAGTCTTCGGGCGGGCAGTAGCCCTCCGGGATCCATGCCTTATTCATTTTGATAAAGGTGAGGCGCTGAACACTTTTGTGACCTAGGCGACTTCTCTTCTCAGTGACAATGCCTCCAGCTGTTCTGAAGGTCCTTTCTGACAGGACGCTTGAGGCAGGGCAAGACTGAAGTTGGATGGCAAATTGTGACAGCTCTGGTCACAGGTCAAGCCTGCGCACCCAGTAGTCCAGGGGTTAATCGCTGCTCACAGTGTCTACATCCACACTTAAGGCCAGGTAGTCGGCTACCTGCCGGCCCAGGCGTTGGTGAAGGGTGGATCCGAAAGGGCTAAGGCGAGACATTGGACTAAAGAATGTCCGCATGTCCGACATCACCATGAGATCGCTAGAGCGTCCTGTCCTTGCCTGCGTGGACATGGGAGAAGGATTACTGTCAGTGGTACCTTTTTATTCCTTTGTGCTGTGACATCACCCTTAAATGCACTGTAAAGCATAGTTGCCAGCTTGTTCTGCAAGTGCTGCATCCTTTCTGCCTTCTGGTGATTTGGAAACATCTCCGCCACTTTGTACCTATACCGAGGGTCTAGTAGCGTGGCCACCCAGTACAGCTCATTCCCCTTGAGTTTTTTTTTATACGGGGGTCCCTCAACAGGCTGGACAGCATGAAAGCCGCCGTCTGCACAAATTTGGATGCAGACGTACTATCCATCTACTCTTGCTTTTCCTCAGTGATGTCAGGTAAGTTCTCCTCCTCCCCCAGCCACGAACAATACCACGGGAAAGTTGAGCAGCACAAGCCCCCTGCGACACCTGCTGCGGTTGTTCTTCTGCCTCCTCCTCCAAAAAAACACCTTCCTCATCATCTGACTCCTCTTCCCCACGCGACTCTCCTCCTCCTCCTCCCCCTCTGTGCTGCCGCAGGTGTTGAGGAATCATCTGCTTCTGCTGAGAATTGATCCCACAACTCTTCCTCCTGTTCCTGTTCACGCTCCTCCACAGCTTGATCCACCACTCTACGCACGGCACGCTCCAGGAAGAAAGCATATGGGATCAAGTTGCTGATGGCGCCTTCACTGCGACTCACCAGGCTTGTCACCTCCTCAAACGGCTGCATGAGCCTGCAGGCATTTCGCATGGGTGTCCAGTACTTCGGCCAGAACATCCCCATCTCCCCAGAGCATGTCCTTTGACTGTAGTTGTAGAGATACTGTTTGGTGGCTTTCTCCTGTTGTAGCAGGCGGTTGAACATCAGGAGCGTTGAATTCCAGCGAGTCGGGCTATCTCAAATCAAACGTCTCACCGGCAATTTGTTTCTCCGCTGAATATCGGCAAAGCATGCCATGGCCATGTAAGACCGCCTGAAATGCACACACACCTTCTTGGACTGCTTCAGGACGTCCTGTAAGCCTGGGTACTTAGACACAAATCTCTGAATTATGAGATTCAGCACGTGCCATGCAGGGTACATGTGTCAACTTTCCCAAATGATATTGCTGCCATCGTCACACACCACGTTGCCGATCTCCAGTTGGTGCGGGGTCAGCCACTGATCCACCTGTTTGTTCAGAGCAGCCAGGAGAGCTGCTCCAGTGTGACTCTCCGCTTTGAGGCAAGACAGGTCTAAGATGGCGTGACACCTTCGTACCTGGCATGCAGCATAGGCCCTGGGGAGCTGGGGCTTTGTAGCTGGAGAGATCATCACAGCACCAGTAGAGTTGAACTGACACTCAGCCAAGGAGAAGGAGGGCGACAGCGAAGAGGATGTAGCAGGAGGAGAGTAGGTGGCAGCAGGTCTGCCTGCAAGCCGTGGAGGTGTCACAACTAGGTCCGCTGCACAGCCACGTACTCCCTGTTTGCCAGCAGTCACCAGGTTGACCCAATGGGCTGTGTAAGTAATGTATCTGCCCTGACCGTGCTTAGCAGACCAGGCATCCGTGGTCAGATGGACCCTTGATCCAACGCTGTGTGCCAGACATGACACCACTTGCCTTTCAACTTCATGGTACAGTTTAGGTATCGCCTTTTTTGAGAAATAATTGCGGCCTGGTATCTTCCACTGCGTTGTCCCAATTTCCCAAATTTTCGGAAGGCCTCAGAGTCCACCAACTGATATGGTAACAGCTGGCGAACTAACAGTTCCGCCAAGCCAGCTGTCAGACGCCGGGCAAGTGGGTGACTGGCAGACATTGGCTTCTTCTGCTCAAAGATTTCCCTCACGGACACCTGGCTGCTGTTGTGTGCAGAGGAGCAGGAACCGCTCAAGGTGAGAGGCGGAGTGGAGGAGGGTTGCTGTCATTGCCTTCATCTTGTTGTAACAATAATGGCTGTGAATCGGTGAATTCCCCACCAAATAACTCCTGCGAAGTGTCAAATGCAGCATATGTAGTGCTTGTAGTAGGCTGCGGAAGATGAGGTGTTCTGTGTTAAATAGTCAACCACGTCCTGACAATCTTGAGTTGATGGGACGCGCCTTCTTCTGAGCACTGTACTTTGGTCTAGGGCCGCACGAAATAACGTCAGCTTGACTGCGAACAGACCTGCCCGGGTGGCCTGTCTCTGGGTCTGCCTCTGCCTGTTTTGTCCATATCAGGGGGGGGGGGGGAAGTGAAAGGTATACACTGACTTGACTAATACAATGTGCAGTCACACAGGTGCAGTGAAAGGTATGCAGTGACTGGTATTACAATACAATGTGCAGCTGTCACACAGGTGCAGTTAACAGGTATGCACGGACTGGTATATTACACAGCGTGCGGTCACACAGGTGCTGTGAACAATTATGCAATGACTAGTATTACAAATGTGCAGCTGTCACACACACATGTACCGTGAACAGGTGCAGCGACTGACTGGTATATAACCCTGCGTGCACTCACGAAGGTAGGTAGGTGCACTGAACAGGTGGGTATGCAGTGATTGGTATTACAAATGTGCAGCTGTCACACACACAGGTACCGTGAACAGGTGCAGAGACTGGTGGTATATAACACTGCGTGCGCTCACGTAGGTAGGTGGGTGCACTGAACAAATGGGTATGCAGTGATTGGTATTACAAATGTGCAGCTGTCACACACCGGTACCATGAACAGGTGCAGCGACTGGTGGTATAGAACACTGCGCGCGCTCACGTAGGTAGGTAGGTGCACTGAACAGGTGGGTATGCAGTGATTGGTATTACAAATGTGCAGCTGTCACACACACAGGTATCAGAATCAGAATCTTTATTTTCGCCAAGCACGACTGGGTCGTGCCCGGAATTAGGTTAGGCACGTACAGGGGTAATGATACATGAAATAGTTACAGGACAGGACATGCAGTAGGAACAGAACATTATATAGCATTTATACAGAGGGAGACAATGTGGCATAAGTATCACACACAAACCTAGCAAAATAACCAAAAAATACACTTAAGCTGGAGCATCGTCTATGTGCAGAGTGCCTCAGTGCGGGCATAATTGGGGTGGGGATGGGCATTTCCATGGAGAGCGTTCAGAAGGTTGACAGCCGAGGGAAAGAAACTGTTCTTATGTCTTGAGGTCCTGGTGAAGATGGATCGGAACCAGGGCCTTCACCTCGAGGGGAGCTGACTAAAGAAGCGATAGCCTGGGTGTGAGGGGTCGTTGGTGATCTTTAAAGCTCTGGAGTTCAGCCTAGAGTGGTAGAGGAGGTCTAGAGTGGGAAGGGATCTCCCGATGATCTTCTCCGCTGATCTAATGACCCTCTGCAGTTTGAGCCTGTCGCTGGCGGAGGAGCTGGCGTACCACACCAGGATGGACGAGCATAGGACAGATTCGATTGTGGCGGAGTAGAAGTTTGTCAAAAGCTTTTGGGCCATACCGAACTTTTTCAGTTGGCGGAGAAAGAAAAGCCTCTGTTGGGCTTTCCTCTGTGTTAAGGCAGTGTTGGCTTTCCACCTCAGGTCATTGGAGATAATTGTGCCCAGAAGGCGGACACTGGGGACTCTTACCATGAACAAGTGCAGCGACTGACTGGTATATAACACTGCGTGCGCTCACGTAGGTAGGTAGGTGCACTGAACAGGCGGGTATGCAGTGATTGGTATTACAAATGTGCAGCTGTCACACACAGGTAGTCACTGAATGTGCTGGGCCTGGCAGTGGCTCAGTAGAAATTAACAAGGGGCCAAGGTCCAGCAGCTGCGACTGACTGACTGGGCTGTATATGCAACACAAGTGTCTGTGGGACACACACAAAAAAAAAATGGATCACAAGAACAACATTAGCTCTCAAAAGAGCTGTTGAGGATGAGGAGTGCTTTTTAGTAATAAGTATTAGCAAGAAGGAGCAACCTAACACAAGAGCCTAACTAAGCGTTCCCTGTGTTAGCAGGTTCTTTCCCTTCTCTAATTACTGCAGCCACACGAGTGAGTGAAAAGGCTGACGCTGCCTGCCTTTTATAAGGGGACGGGGCTCCAGGAGGGAGTGTAGCCTGATTGGCTACCCTGTGTCTGCTGACTGTGATGTAGAGGGTCAAAGTTGACCCTAATGATGTAGTATAGGCGGCGGGTCGAACTCGCATATAGTTTGAGGTTCACCGCAAATGCGAACCACCAAAGTTTGCGGTCGAACCGTTCGGGCCATCTCTATTATTGACTTATTTCTCCAGGAGCATGTGTGCATGCTTCATTCTTATGTAAGGGACTCCCTGGATTTAATAACCAAATTAATCCACATTTATATTCCACCAGGTACACTGATGATCTCGTTGGATGTCGAATCCCTTTATACTATTATAGGATATTACCATGCAGTGGAGGCAGTTTGGTACTTCCTAGCCTCAACCACGATTGCCAGATCCGAGTTCAACAATTTTCTCTTAACATTCTTGGACCATGTGCTGAAACACAACTACTTCACTTTCAATGGTAGGTTTTTCCTACAAGTTCATGGTATCTCGATGGGGGCCAAGTGTGCCCCATCAGTGGCTAATTTATTTTTAGGCTTGTGGGAGCGTAAGGTTGTTTTGGGGGGCCCAGTTTTTAAAGATTCCATTCCCATATCCTGGGATGGTTTCATTTTTATTGATGACATCTTACTTTTATGGGATGGTCCTGAATTCATTGAAGAATTGGGCAAGAACAAACTCAATATTGTACTTACCTCACAAGTGTCATTTGAATCGTTTGACTTCCTTGATCTGCATCTTTCTTTTTCAGATGCTGGACACATTGAGACGACATTGTATCGAAAAGAAACGGCAGTGAACAGCCTACTGCATTATTACTCTTTTCCCACTAAAAGTCTGAGGAATAATATACCGGTGGCTCAATTCCTGAGGAGAAATTGTTCCAATGAGGTTGATTTTCAAACACAATCTGGTTTACTTAAGGAAAGATTCAAAAATCGCGGCTACCCAAAACGTGTGATTGAACAGGTTTACCAGCAAGCGACGCACACAAACAGAGAGAAATTGCTGTATTCCACACAAAAGAAACAGTGATCTGGTAAGGTTTTGCACACCCTACAACAGTTGCTAGAGTTTGTTAAAAAATATAATTACTAAACATTGGCCCCAGGGCCGGATTTGTACTTTTTACCGCCCAAGGCCAACTATACCGTCTGTATGGTTGTTATCTCTGTGTGCCCCAATGAGAATTCTACTTACTTTTCATCACTGGATGTCACAGACAATAACTATTTCAGTAATACGCGTATAGATTCTGTAAGAACTTTTATGTTGTTTTCTATCGCGTTAATGATGAACCCATTGTGTCACCATGAGAGTTAGGCAGATGTGTACCTGCAGGACAGAGCTTACAGGTATTGCAGTGACGACACAAGTACAGGACAGAGAGTTCAAAGGTTAAAGCTGTCCTTGTAGATAGGGATGGCTGCATAGAACAGCTTTACTGCCCCTTTTGAGCTGCCCCTAAGTTTCTGGTGCCCTAGGCCATGGCCTATGTGGCCTTGCCAGAAATCCGGCCCTGATTGGCCCATCTTACAAACCTGATTCCATTGTTAACAGGTATCTTCCTGTCAGACCATCGATTACAGCCAAAAAAGCAACCAAGCCTCTGTATTATTGTTGATGGTGCTTGTCCATTCCTTTGTGGTTTCCCATTTTTGTAAAGTAGGGAAGCATTAGAAACTACAACCAGTACTGATTGTTGTCCTTTATTTTCTGTCTGGGAATTACCAGTTTTCATATTAAACCCATAAAGTTCACTGGTGTTCCAGGGACAAGAATTACATGCCAGTGTCAGTGGGGACATAGACGGCAGTAAAAACCTTAAATCATTTTCAATCAATTTTAAAACTATTCAAAATTTAAAAAGGAACATTTTGGAATCTGGCTGGATCTGGAAGCCTGCTGTTGGTCGCCATGGTTTCAAGATATAAACAATTAGTATTCTATAATTTCCAACTGGAATTGTAAAGTGCCTATAGAGTCATACACTACGATTTTACACAGAAGAATATAAGCCCCTGTTTTTAAATATATGCTGCATCTCTTATTAAAGATTCCATGGACCTTTGTAGCAGTATTCTTAAAAATAGATCTGAATGGTCTCTGTAGTGTACTAAGCCCTTGAAGCTGGAAGGCCTCCAAGCTCCTGGTCAGAAGCGGTCATAAATCTCATCCGCAAGGCAGATGGGGACTCCAGGTTCTGTAAATCATACCAGCTAATTTCCCATTAATGTTGATGATGAGCTGTTTGCAAAAGTCCTGGGCAATCATCTCAAAGTGCAAGACAGTGATTCACTGGGGTTAAACAGGTTTTATGCCAGGTAAAGAAACTACCTGAATACACGATGCCTGTTTCAGAACCAGATGGCCCACAATGACAAAGCCGGTCTCCATGTATGCCAAGAAGGTGTTTGACTCTGTCAAATGTAATTGTGGAACTGTGGAAGTTTTTCAGACGGTTCAGGGTGAGCCCCAAGTTCATTGTATTGAGACCTGAAGGCTAGGATCATAACCAACATGACAGTTCCTTCACCAAGGCTGCCACTGCCCCTGTTACTATTTGTAATGACTATTGAACCACTTGACCCCCCCCCCCCCCCCCCAAAAAAAAAAAAACCCACAAGCAAAAAGGGCTATTTCTGGACAATAAAATTTTGAGGCATAGAACCTGAGCTCAATTTTAGAATGGTATACTACAACTAGATTAGGGCAATAGCACAAAGGCCAGACAAACCCTTATCAATGATCAAAAGTTTCCCATCCAGGGACCGAATCAATGCAGAAGACTGGGAATCGGCACTACCAACTTTCTACACTACTCTAATCTCAGCCAGGTCTAAACTGATCCTTTTTTTTAATTATTATTATTATACTTAGGGTATACTTTTACGGCAGCCCAACAATACAGGGTCAGTTCTTCCCCATCTTTAGACAAATGCGGGGCTACTTATTAGAATTTCCTGCATATGTTCTGGGCTGTGAGCTTTCTAGTCTGGTGTAGGTAAGGTCATTCATAAAGTCACCGAAGTCCCAAATTTCCTAAATTTTACCATGGTGTTTGTAGACAATATAGAACTGATACAATAAAGACAGAAAAAGAGCCCTTTCTGAAAAGCACCAAACTGGTCATATATAGTAAATGTCACAAAAGTCTTTATTTTGCAAAAAATCCACAATTCAAAATAAAAGCAATTAAAATATCACCATGAGAGGTGATAGGCAATGTCTCTCAAAATACCATAAATAATGGAATAAATAACAAATACATATATCAAAATAGGCAAAAAAGGAGGGGGGATCTCCCAAAAATGTAAGCCTCAAGAGGTATATTGTATAGTAGTATGGTAACATTAATGTGCCACAAACATCCACAAAGCATGTAAATAGTTCCCAAAAATTGTGAGTAATTAGTAGAAGTAGATATATATAGACATATATATAGTGCCAAGGTCAGACAGGTGATAAACCAATAATCCAGATCACATATAAAAAAGTGCATGCAAGAGTGCATAGAATGCACAGTGAAGGAATGAAACCTCTTAGAAATAGCCAGGAATAGGGATGCAGGGGAAGCCGTATAATGAAGGTGAAATAACATTGAGAATTGGGAACAAAAGTCCCCTAGTGCTGGAAAGGAACAACGCGTACGTGAGAGGCGGTGGGAGAGGTCCTAGATGCTGGGGAGAAACAAAGGCAGCCTTAGTGCACCATGCGGGCTCGACCCGCTTCAGAAGAGGCATTAAACTGCGGCAGTGAGCAGTTACCAGGCAGCAGTGAGCAGTTGTGAGAGTTTGAGAGGCATTTCACTGCCTATCAACTGTCCATGGAAAAGAGGCATTTAGGACACATCCGAGCTTGTTGTAAATAAAAAAAAATTCACTTACCCTGCCAGCCATCCTGTGCTCACGCCGCAGCTACGCTTACCGCTGGTGGCCCTGAGTCCCCTCTGGCACAGGATGTCCACTGCGCCTGCACAAGTGGCTCTGAGTTGCACTGACATTATCCGGACTGTACTGTGCCTGCGCATTTTCAGCCAAACTATGTTACTATCACCTCAAGTCAGTGGGGTTTTATTATGGCCTCATCCTGGAACTTGAAAGTTATTTGTCAATGTTGTTGGTTATGTACCATACTATATGTAATAAAAGGAAGTAAGGGTACTTAAAGTAATTTACATGAATGTGCCAGAGAAAAATAAACGTGCGAAATAGTTATAAAAATAGACCCTAAAGACTAGCACTGTAAATAATGCATGAAAAAAATCCTGACTGATAAGACTTATATGTTAAAATATAAACACATTGGAAAACACTCCTGATATACACTGGGGCCCCACATAATCCCGCTCTCCTTCCTTGAAAGGCACTTGGACAGCCAACATCACTCCTCTTTGAAGCTGGCTCCAAGGATCTTTTCTCTCATGCGCCCAGCTGTCTAGCTCCTCTTCCTCTGCAGAAAGCAGGAATGGCTAATCCTGCAGCAGTTTTTTCCACTATGTATTTAGTACACTTGAGAAGCTTCTCGGGTCCATTTCACTGCTGCTGGTATAGTTTTTTTTTTATTTCCTTACACCAAAATCTTTATTTTATACAAGTCTTAAATAGCTGTTTAATACTGCCTAGAATTACAGCCCTTTATGAAGGGACCAGTTTGTAACAGTTCATTATGGCTTTTCACTTTTTCAGTGTTGCACAACAAATAAAAACTTATGTAACTGTAAATCAAAGTGACATGACAAACAGTAATGTGATTCAGGTTTTTAAAAATAGTTGAAATCTGCTCTTTTTGTGGGAAATATTCCCACAACACTAGTCCTCATTTGCAAAATACACATGTATGCCTCGCCAGAGCAACCAGGTGCTCGGACTCTAATTTTTGGAAACTGGCATTGCTGTGCTGCCCTTTAAACTTCAACATTTTGTTATGCTTTGCTGTAATGTTTTGAGCAAATTTTACACTGTGCGTGTGCTTCTGCAATTGGTTCCGGATCAAAGGTCATGACTAAGATTAGTCAAGGGCTGAAAACAGACAGCACAGCACAGCCTGAGGAAGGAAGAAATTACTAACAAAAGCAGGTAATGCATTTTCCTTTGTTTTTCTAGTCTCCGGGTGTCCTTTAAGCAAACTAAAATATAGAAACCTTCAAAATCTACCAGAATCTGTTAAACCACTTGCAAAGTGCAGAAAACTTTCAAAAGTCTGTACACCGAAAAGAACACTTTCAATATATAAAGTATCTGCAAAACAGATTTTACTGCAAGAAAACAATTGTTTGTTTAGGTTTTCCAGTTTGCAATACAGTAAAATCTTGTTATAATAAACTCTGATATAGTAAACCTCTGGAAAAACTAAACTCAATCATTGGTTCCAGCAAATGTGTCTGTATAAATATACAATGTATGACCAATTCTGATATAGTAAACTACTTTTCCTGGTCCCTTTTGAGTTTACTATAAAGGGATTTGTCTGTGTTTACTAGAAAAAAAGGTTTTATCAATTGAATTAAGTTCATCACATAACAAAAAAAATGTTAGCTGACCTAGGATGTCACATCTATTTATACTTAACTAGCACTGCAACTTTTTTTTTTCTTTTTTGTTATCTTCATTTTGCTTGATGATATTTAAACAGTATATATCAGTACACACTTTTCTACAATAGTCAGGAAACTACCCTTTTGCATAAGAAGAGTCTTGGCACAGATGCACATTTTTGTGAGTTTTCATTGATACCCCATCAATCAAATGTAGACTTTTTTCACTTTGTGCTGGCTCAATGCCTGACAAAACAACTTGATCCAACAGCTGAGAAGGTCACAAGTTAAGAAACTTGACTTGAATCCAGGTCCTAGTTTAAAAAGTCCAAATATTCCTTGCGTAATCTTCTTCCCACTAGTCTCTTGGCAAACTGCTCCTCATGTTGAACATGTTTGGAAGAATAAATGTATCTTAACTTATTATGGAAATAGAGACTGCAAATTTAAATCCTACCAGCGCTGAATTATACTTAGGCTTTGACTAGACTGCAGCTGTTATGCTGGACTAATTCCTCAGTACAGTACTAGAAATCTACCTACACTAGACCTGTGAAGTTTTTAAAACTGTGTTTTATGTGGGCGAAATATATAATTGCTAAATACATAATCCCTAAAAAAACAATTTTTTTTTCAATGTCTAATGGAACTTTGAAAATTGAAGTAAAGATGGAAATACACTTTTCAGTCAGATGTCATTATTCCTTCGGTGAATGGTGCTTTCCAGATATGTCATTGCTCTGCTTTTGTAATTAGTTCACTGCCAGGACAGAGCATTGAGCTAGAGATCACATTACCAATAAAGAATACCCAGATAGCTCATGGTGACCCAGAACCAAGAGCGTATAAAGAGCTTAAAGAAACTGAGGAGCTCTCTTACAAAAAAAAAAACTATCCATAGTATAGCTTTGCCTCTTTAAAACAGAAGGCATAAATAATCTCTTTACACACCTAAAACCCAGGCTTACATTTAGGACCGTTAGTTTATAGCGAGCTTATGGCTTATACATTTTACAGAGTCATTCCAATTCACCATGCATACAGCCATTTACACTGTATGCATGTTGGATTGATGTGGCTCTGTAAAATGTATAAGCGGTGGGCTTGCTATACATCAGCGGTTCTGGATGTGAGCCTGGCTTTTGGGACATAAACAGATTATTTGCATATTCAGCAGTGATGCATGATGGAAGATGGGTCCTTTTTTTTAATTTATTCTTTTTGTAAATATGTTATGTATGCAAATATAACACATCAATACTTTTGTAATTTTCATACAGGCAAACAGGTCTTTCTAATTTTAATCTGAATTATTGCAAATGCCTTCTGTTTTAAAAAGGGCAATTTATATTTAGCAGTATAAATAAGTACAAACAAGATGATTGTAGCTGTGTAAGAGCATTCATAGAAGCAAAAAAGTATAGTCACTGTGTAATGTTACCTTGTACTCAGCACCATATTTAAAATGCAGCTATGTAGATTACATTTTTTAAATGCATATCATGCCCCAGTGCATGCAGCGACCTCTAGACAGCAAAGTGCAAAATGTGATTGTGTTGCCTAAACGCCTCTGTCCTACCAGATATAATCAGATAATCAGGATACAGAAAAGCAAGATTAGCTCTTTAAAGTGGATCCGAGGTAAACTTTTACTCATTGCATAATTGTGTTCCTTACATATAGTTTATAGGGCATTCCTCAAGCCAAATACTTGTTTTTTTGTTAAAATACTCTAATTCCCTATAAACTAAACAAGCCTCGCCCACAGCTTTTCCAGAGTGCTTTGGCACTTTGAGCCTTTGTAGCAAGAGCTTATGGGAGCTCAGTCTGGGCTTGAGGAGGAGGTGTTACTAGCCAGTGGTTTAACCACTTAACGACCGCCCACTGCACAGGAGCAGTCAAAGTGGATGCCGCAAGGACCAGCTCATGCCCAGAGGCGGCGGTCCTTGTAGGGGCATGGGCGGAGCGATCGAGTCATCCGTGACGCGATCCTCGTCTGGGGATCGGTAGCCGGCCATTTAGTCTCTGCTCGCCGGCCACTTAGCAGCGCCGGCGAGCGGAGGAATATACAAATCCGGCCAATCAGATGCGTATAAGGCACTTTGTTAGGTAAACAAAGTGCCTTATACATGCTTCCTCCTCGCCTCGTGGTCTCATTGTTCCAGAGACCACCAGCGAGGAGGAAGCACTTGTAAGTTATATTGCACACAGCTTTTTTTTGCCCACAGCCCCCCTGATCTCCCACCCCAGCCTTCATACCCCCCCTGATCACCCCAGCAGACCCCTGCCCAGCACCCTTGCACCCCTCTAAAACCCCCACCTATCACTAACTAGCGACACTATCCCCTGCATTAGGTCCCTAACTGCCTCCTAATCACCCCTGATCCCCCCCCCTATACCTTTAGATCACACCCCATCCCAGACTACCCCCCTGTATACAACTACCTGATCCCCCTCTGATCACCTGTCTATCACCTGTCCATCACCCCTCAGCACCCCCACCCATCAGAGCAGACCCTAACTGCCCCGTGGGGGCATCCGATCACCTGCCCAGACCCTCGATTGCCCTCATACCCCCCTCCTGATTACATCCCCTGCGCATTGTTTACATCTGTCCTCCCCAGCAATTACTAACTGATCTGCGATCAGTAACCCCCTGTGTCTGCCTCTCATCAGATCAGGGCTCAGTCTGCCCCATGCGGGCTCCTGATCAACCCCCCACCCCCTCAAATCGCCCTCAGACACCCCCCCCCAATCACCGTCCGAGTGCATTGTATTTGACTGTGCTGTGATTGTATTCGATTGTGCTGCGATTGTATTTGATTGTCCCGTGATCTGCTTAGATTGTCCCGTGATTGTTTGATTGCCTCTGAGACCCCACTTCCCAACAACCCCCACCCCCCATCACCTTCCGAGTGCATCAGATTTGCTTGTGCTGTGATTGGATTCGATTGTGCTGTAATTGTATTTGATTGTCCCGTGATCGGCTTCGATTGTCCCGTGATTGTTTGATTGCCTCTGAGACCTCACTTCCCGCCACACCCAAACCCCCCCCCCCCCCCACCCCCCCACCACCTCCAACCTCCACCTTTCCGAGTGCATCAGATTTGCTTGTGCTGTGATTGGATTCGATTGTGCTGTAATTGTATTTGATTGTCCCGTGATCGGCTTCGATTGTCCCGTGATTGTTTGATTGCCTCTGAGACCCCACTTCCCGCCACACCCACCCCCCACCACCACACCCTCCCCCCCCCCCACCCTACCCCACCCTCCCCCCCCCCACCACCTCCAACCACCACCTTCCGAGTGCATCAGATTTGCTTGTGCTGTGATTAGATTCGATAGTGCTGTAATTGTATTTGATTGTCCCGTGATTGTTTGATTGCCTCTGAGACCCCACTTCCCACCAACCCCAATACCTCTCAAATACTCCCTTTTGCTAGGTAGGTGCTCTTTTTTTCTGGGTAGTCTCGGAGGAAAACCCCATAAATTTAGCAATCCACAATGGCAAGAAGGGGGATTTCCGATGAGGAGGTATACAGGTACATGGACCAGTCGGATGAGAGCTTTTGGGAAGACTCATCCGACGAATCATCCGGGTCCGAATTTGAACCTGTGGAAAGCAGTGGTTCTCTGACCGAAAGTGATGACGAGGCTTTGGTCCCGGCTAGAGCCAGGCGTACCAGACCCCATGTCGCTAGACCGCAGGTGCCGCAGGATCCGCCTCAAGGGCAGCAGGGTGGTGCTAGCGCTGATGAGTTTTCTTGGTGAGGCAGGTACCAGCAGCGCAGTATCTCCTGGACTTAGTACCAGTACTTCCGTAGACCCTGGTGAAGTGGTGAGCGCCAGCATGGAAGTTGAAACTGGTACGGTGGCACGTGCAGTAGTACCCCCGACGCACCCACCAAGAAGAAGACGGGCCCGTAGTACCCATAGACTCCCAGAGGTGCTGGCACATCCAGATTGGCAATCCCCTGATTCCGCCGCACCCGTAGTGCCCCCTTTCACTGCCCAGTCTGGAGTCCAGGTGGCGACAGCTTATCTAGGAACGGCCCTAGACTTTTTGCAGCTGTTCATCACCCAGGTTCTCTTGGACTTAATTGTGGTTGAGACCAACGGTAAAGCCACACAATTCATCACCGCGCCCCCAGAGCAGCTATGCCCAGCCTTTCCGGTGGAAACCAGTCCAAGTTTCCGACATTAAAATGTTTTTGGCCCTTGTCCTTCACTTGGGACTAATGAAACAGAATGTATTGCGGTCGTATTGGTCTACGAACCCAGTACATCATGTTCCCTTGTACCCTGCTGCCATGTCCAGGACACGATTTGAGTCCATCCTGCGCTTCCTGCACTTCAACGACGACGAAACCTGTCATGAAAAGGGCCACCCTGCTTATGACCGGCTCCACAAAATTCGGCCCCTCATAGACCACCTGTCATCAACATTTGCAGATGCTTATATCCCTGAACAGAACATCTGCGTAGACGAGTCCCTCTTACGCTTTACCGGGCGCCTTTGCATCAAACAGTACATCCCAAGCAAGCGCGCCCGGTATGGGGTGAAACTGTATAAGCTCTGTGAAAGGGCCACAAGCTATACATGTCGTTTTAGGGTCTATTAGGGAAAAGACTCAAAATTGGAGCCGGTCGGATGCCCCGACTACCTGGGGAGCAGGTAGAAAGGTTGTGTGAGACCTGTGGAAAGGTTGTGTGGGACTTGGTGTCACCCTTGTTCCAGAAGGGGTACCATCTTTATGTGGACAACTATTACACAAGTGTGGCCCTCTATCAGCACTTAAAGTTAGAAGGAATCCGATGCTGTGGCACTGCGTGGCCTAGTCGCCAGGGCTTCCCCCAACGGCTCGTTACCACCAGACTTGAACGGGGGCAGAGGGCCGCCTTGCGTACTGAAGACCTGCTTGCGGAGAAATGGAGGGACAAGAGGGACGTCCACCATTCACACAGACACGACAGTCCAAATTCAACGGGCAACTGAGGTCATTGAAAAGCCCCTTGTCGTCCACGAATATAATGTCAACATGGGAGGGGTGGACTTCAATGACCAGAGGTTAGCGCCCTTTTTAGTTTCCCGGAAAACAAGTTGCTGGTATAAGAAAGTGTCTTTTTATCTGATTCAACTGGCAGTTTACAACAGCTTTGTTCTCTACAGTAAGGCTGGGAGAACTGGATCTTTCCTTTAATTTCAGGAACAGATCATTCTGGACATCCTGTATCCAGGAGGTGCCAGGCCCCCCCCAGATGCAACTAGCCTACTGCATGGAAGGCATTATGCCTATCAGCTTCCGAGTACCCCAGGTCAACGCATCCGAAGAAAACGTTGTCGTGTCTGCAGCAGTACTAGAAGAAGGACTGACACCAGTTTTTATTGTCCCAAATGTCCTGACCAGCTTGGCCTATGCGTAGGGTAGTGTTTTGAGAGGTACCACGAGCAGGTACACTATTAGAACCTAGGGAACTCCAGACACAGGAGTAGGCACACACTCAGTGGTCTTTCGCACATTGTCCCAGGGAGAGGAGAGGTAAGCTTGAAAACCAAACAAACAGGTAAGCATAAAAGTCGGAAGAAGGATCGGTTTCCATGCTTGATATTGCTGATTTGTCCTGGGTTGGCGATATAAGACGGCATGTTTGAATTTCCCTTGAGTGTGGACACCCCCGGTTTATATGTGATTTACTTTGGGCCTATGATGATACTTTAATGCCACACAGAGTCATCTCTATTGGCAGGCATATTGCTGTATACTACAGGCATAATGCTGTATACTAAAGTTCTGAGGCCCAGTCACATAAGTTGGTGGCTCACTCTGAGTGCAGGGTGGCACGGGGTGTCTCTCTCCTGAGGTTATCACTGCCATTGATGTGGAGGAAGATCTGCCATTGATGTGGAGCAAGGTATGTTTGCCGTTCATTTTTCCTTTCAGCCCAGAGTGCATTACCCGTATACCCAATATAAGGAGTATAGCAGAAACTCCTAATACTGGCCATACATGTAATGATTGCAGAGACCTTAAAATGCCAGGACAGACTCCACAAATGACCCCATTTTGGAAAGAGGACACCCTAAAGTATTCTGTGAGGTGCACAGTGAGTTCATAGAAGATTTTAGTTTTTGTCACAAGCAGAATTGTTTTTTTTGTTTTTCTTTTTACAAAGTGTCATTTTCCGTTAACTTGTGACAAAAAATAAAATTTTCAATGACCTCACCATTCCCCTCATGGAATACCTTGTTGTGTATTCTTTCCAAAATGGGGTCATTTGTGGGGTTTGTTAACTGTCCTGGCAAGTGGGCGGGGTGCTACATTTTGAGCACCCCTGTAAAGCCTAAAGGTACTCATTTGACTCTGGGCCCCTTAGCGCAGTTAGGGTGCAAAAAAAGTGCCACACATGTGGTATCGCTGTACTCAGGAGAAGTGGTATAATGTATTTTGAGGTGTATTTTTACATATACCCATGCTGAGTGGGAGAAATACCTCTGTAAATGACAATCTTTTTATTTTTTTTTACACACAATTGTCCATTTACAGAGATATTTCTCCCACCCAGCATGGGTATGTGTAAAAATACAACCCAAAACATATTGTACTACTTCTCCTGAGTACGCCGATACCACATGTGTGGCACTTTTTTTGCACCCTAACTGCGCTAAGGGGCCCAGAGTCCAATGAGTACTTTTAGGATTTCAAGGGTCATTTTGCGGCATTTGGTTTCCAGACTACTCTTCACGGTTTAGGGCCCCTAAAATGCCAGGGCAGTATAGGAACCCCACAAATGACCCCATTTTAGAAAGAAGACATACCAAGGTACTCTGTTAGGAGTATGGTGAGTTCATAGAAGATTTTATTTTTCGTCACAAGTTAGCGGAAATTGATTTGTATTGGTTTTTTTTTCACAAAGTGTCACTTTCCGCTATCTTGTGACAAAAAATAAAATCTTCTATGAACTCACCATACTCCTAACAGAATACCTTGGGGTGTCTTCTTTCTAAAATGGGGTCATTTGTGGGGTTCCTATACTGCCCTGGCATTTTAGGGGCCCTAAACCGTGAGGAGTAGTCTGGAAACCAAATGCCGCAAAATGACCTGTGAAATCCTAAAGGTACTCATTGGACTCTGGCACTTTTTTGCACCCTAACTGCGCTAAGGGGTCCAAAGTCCAGTGAGTACCTTTAGGATTTCAAGGGTCATTTTGCGGCATTTGGTTTCCAGACTACTCCTCACGGTTTAGGGCCCCTAAAATGCCAGGGCAGTATAGAAACCCCACAAATGACCCCATTTTAGAAAGAAGAAATACCAAGGTACTATGTTAGGAGTATGGCGAGTTCATAGAAGATTTTATTTTTTTTGTCACAAGTTAGCGGAAATTGATTTGTATTGGGGGTTTTTTCACAAAGTGTCACTTTCCTCTAACTTGTGACAAAAAATAAAATCTTCTATGAACTCACCGTACTCCTAACAGAGTACCTTGGTATGTCTTCTTTCTAAAATGGGGTCATTTGTGGGGTTCCTATACTGCCCTGGCATTTTAGGGGCCCTAAACCGTGAGGTTTAAAAAATACACCCCAAAACACATTGTACTACTTCTCCTGAGTACAGCGATACCACTTGTGGCACTTTTTTGCACCCTAACTGCGCTAAGGGGCCCAAAGTCCAATGAGTACCTTTAGGATTTACAGGGGTGCTATCACCACCTGTCACTGTTACCCATCAGATTAGACCCTAATCTGCCCCTAGGGCACCCAATCACCCGCCCAGAAGATTTTATTTTTTGTCACAAGTTAGCGGAAAATGACACTTTGTGAAAAAAAAAAATTAAAATCAATTTGCGCTAACTTGTGCCAAAAAAAAAAAAATCTTCTATGAACTCACCCTACTCCTAACGGAATACCTTGGGGTGTCTTCTTTCTAAAATGGGGTCATTTGTGGGGTTCCTATACCGTGAGGAGTAGTCTTGAAACCAAATGACGCAAAATGACCTGTGAAATCCTAAAGGTACTCATTGGACTTTTGGCCCCTTAGCGCACTTAGGGTGCAAAAAAGTGCCACACGTGGTATCGCCAGACTCAGGAGAAGTAGTATAATGTGTTTTGGGGTGTATTTTTACACATACCCATGCTGAGTGGGAGAAAGATCTCTGTAAATGGACAATTGTGTGTAAAAAAAATTAAAAAATTGTCATTTACAGAGATATTTCTCCCACCCAGCATGGGTATGTGTAAAAATACACCCCAAAACACATTGTACTACTTCTCCCGAGTACGACGATACCACGTGTGGCACGTTTTTGCAGCCTAACTGCGCTAAGGGGCCAAAGTCCAATGAGCACCTTTAGGCTTTACAGGGGTGCTTACAATTTAGCACCCCCCAAAATGCCAGGACAGTAAACACAACCCACAAATGACCCCATTTTGGAAAGTAGACACTTCAAGGTATTCAGAGAGGGGCATGGTGAGTCCGTGGCAGCATTAATTTTTTTTTTGTCGCAAGTTAGAAGAAATGGAAACTTTTTTTTTTTTGTCACAAAGTGTCATTTTCCGCTAACTTGTGACAAAAAATAATATCTTCTATGAACTCACTATGCCTCTCAGTGAATACTTTGGGATGTCTTCTTTCCAAAATGGGGTCATTTGGGGGGTATTTATACTATCCTGGAATTTTAGCCCCTCATAAAATATGACTGGGGGTCAGAAAAGTCATAGATGCTTGAAAATGGGAAAACACTTTTTGCACCATAGTTTGTAAACGCTATAACTTTTACCCAAACCAATAAATATAGGCTGAATGGGTTTTTTTATTTATCAAAAACATGTTTGTCCACATTTTTCGTGCTGCATGTATACAGAAATTTTACTTTATTTGAAAAATATCAGCACAAAAAGTTAAAAAAAATCATTTTTTTGCCAAAATTCATGTCTTTTTGATGAATATAATAAAAAGTAAAAATCGCAGCAGCAATCAAATAGCACCAAAAGAAAGCTTTATTAGTGACAAGAAAAGGAGCCAAAATTCATTTAGGTGGTATGTTGTATGAGCGAGCAATAAACCGTGAAAGCTGCAGTGGTCTGAATGGAAAAAAAGTGCCTGGTACTTAAGGGGGGTAAAGCCCACGGTCCTCAAGTGGTTAAGATGCAGAGGGGAGGATGAAGGAGGTGAGGGGAGTGAAGTTTTCACAGGCTGAGGGCTGGAGATGCTATCAGTTTGCATGTGTGTAATGTGACAAGCAGAATGTGGCTGCTCTCATTGTATCACAGGAATGTATAATCATAATCCTCTTTAGATAAGGTATATAGACAGGGTACTTGTTATAGTTTTTCATCTCGGATCCTCTTTAAATTACTTTTCCTCAAACAATGGAGATGACATCAACTCAATGTTGTTCTAGGAGGCACATAATCCCTCTCAGAGGAGAATTCACAAATGAGTGACTAAACAAAAAAAAATGTAAATAAATCAGAAGTCAGAATAAGCATGCAGTTGGACTAAATTTGGCAACTTGAGATAGTAGTCAGAAATGAATTGTTAGAATGAGACTTATTAACGGTAAGTCAACCAGTGCAGGGAGCCAAGGAGTTTCCTAAACAAAAGGCTAGAAGGACAATTGTCTACAGACCTAAACCCTATTGAGCATCTGTGGAGCATACTCAAAAAGAAGGTGGAGGATGGCAAGGTCTCTGACATCCACCAACTTCATTATGGAGGAGTAGAAGAGGATTCCAGTGGCAATTTTTGAAGCTCTAGTAAGCTCCATGCCTAAGTGAGTTAAAGCAGTGCTGGGAAATAATGGTGGGCACACAAAATATTTACACTTTGAGCAGTTTTTACATTCTTCACTTAGGGGTTTATGCACTTCTGTTGTCAGCAGTTTACACCGTAATGGCTGTGTGTTGAGTTATTTTGATGGGACAGCAAGTTTACACCATTATACAATCTATACACTGCTTACTTTACAAGTGTCATATCTTCAGTGTTGTCCCGTGAAAGTGTGAGGTGTACTCCATTTTGTGATATACTTTATCACTGGATGAATGTGAGCGTTTATTTTTTGGTTTATTATTATAAGTTACAGGTTAATATGCACATTTGAACAAAATTTTGTGTTACTAATACATCCCACTATTGACCAAAGTGTGGATCTAATGGTTTCATAGATCACTCTTTTTCACTTCCTCAAAGTCTACAATTATAAGACCACATTCCTCCCCACTATCACCTGCAAAAATGGCAGATAATTATGTAAACTCATTAATAGGGACAGCGCCGGCCCATTCCACATGCAGCCCCCTCTTCCATGTATTTCATCCATGCACCATAGCCCCTTTCTTTCATTAAAGAGAACCCGAGGTGTATTTTTTAAATCTTAATAGGACACAGAGGCATGTTCTGTGCACAATGACATGCCTCTGTGTCCTTCTATTGCCTCCTCCAGTCCCCCTGGGCTATGCTGTCCCCCCTTAAAAATAGAGCCAGGCTAGCAACAATCTGCTTGTCGCTAGCCTTGTGTTTACCTGTATATTGTCAATCAGCATCACTCCCCAGCCTCCTGTATTGCAGGGCTCCCCCGCCTGTGTCCCCTCGCTCTCCCCGCCTGTGTCCCTTCGCTCCCCGCCTCTGTAAGCTTCCTCCAATCAGAAGCTAAGCCGCAACCCTGCAATAGAGGAGGCTGGGGAGTGATGCTGATTGACAGTATGCAGGTAAACACAAGGCTAGCGACAAGCAGATTGTTGCTAGCCTGGCGCTATTTTTTAGGGGGGACAGCAGAGCCCAGGGGGGTTACTGGAGGTGGCACTAGAAGGACACAGTGGCATGTCATTGTGCACTGAACATGCCTCTGTGTCCTATTAAGATTTAAAATATTCAACTCTGGTTCTCTTTAACCTTTCCCTTGGGCATCAGTTTCCCTTTTTCATTTGTTGCTCCCTATTTACAGCCTCCTCTTTCATATGTAGCAACCACCCCTCTTTTTTTTTTGTTTTCACATGCCTGCTTGGGCTGCAGCCAGCCAAGGACTGGGCCTTTGTGGCCTATCCAGAAATTCGGCCCTGCTAATAACCCCATACTGTATATTTTTGGTTCAGTAGCCTAGACATGTGCCTAGAATCGGAAAAGCATGCCACTCAGGTGCATTCATGTCAAATGTTGGATGGCAAACTGCCAAAGGGGCTAATACATTCCCATTTGATTAGTAGATTACCCCCCTTGTCCAATGTTTGCAATCAGGCCCAGATTTAAATCAAAGCAGCCTATAGGCACAGATGTTCTGAAACCCTAGACTATGCTCTCAATGAACCTAAAAATTCCCGCCGCACTGCACTGTCACTTCTCCCTTACTTCCCTTGCCTGTCATAGCTACAGGTTTCCCTTAATACTGAGGGTACATCTGGCTACCTAATGCTAAGCAGCTAGTGGTGACCCTGACTGAAGGGAGATCACATCAGTGGCATGCCAAGAGCTGGGTGATTAACCCCTCATTTACAATCTGCTCGGGACTCTACATAGGGAAGGAGGGAGGGAGGCACTAGAGGAGCGAAGTGAGAGCCCCTTTTCCATCATCAAGTGCCTTTAGGCACACGCCTACAGTGCCTTATGGTAAATCTAGCCCTGTTTAAAGCGGGATTAAACTCTTGTTTTTCAAATAATAAAGATTAATTCTACAATCATTCCTCCCCCCCTCCCCTCAATAAATAATTATTAAACAGTCAGAAGAATGCACCTGTTTAAACCTGCCATCCCTTATGTTCTAAGGTGCGTGGGTACCTACCTCCACTCATTGGAGCATTCTTTTTAACCTCCCTAGTGTTCAATTTCTGCAGGATTTCTGTGGTTCAATTAATTTTCGTGAAATTTTTGCTTGCAACTTACTAAAATCCGTCAAGCAAGGGTCTAGTATTCAATTTTAGTATAATAAAAGTTTCAAAACAAAATAATGTCAAAAAATTAAATTAAAATTTCTAAAAATAAACTTTTTAATCACAAATAGAAAAATCCTCCTCAAATATGGATGAAGAAATAAATATGCAGATGCAGAAATAAATACTGTCCAGTGTTTACCTAAAACCTCTCTCTTGTGTGGTACCAAAACTAAGGGTTAGTTCACACGCACACTTGCACGTCATTTACCACCATTTATGCAAAAGCAGCATTTTGATCTTTATTTTTTCCATTGTCTGGAAGCAGCATGGGCTGGTCGTTCTGTGGTCCATTAGCGCCACACTCCTGTGTCCCCCTGCGGGGTGAAAAATGACAATCACTGGGAATCGCCGCTGAAAGTCGACAAATGCTTTTCTGCTTGCTTGCAGAAAAGCATGTGGACGTGACTCTGGACAGGTGATTGAGACATCCACATGAACCAGCCCTAAAGGTCCATACACACGCTGGTCTGAACTCTGAGTGGTGCACCATAACGACTGCCATGGCGAGGGAGGTCATTATGGTCAGACCAGCGTGACTATATCAGGATTGCGTTGCAGGAACAATTGCATGAAGATGGAACGATTGCATGAAGATCCGGCATGTTCGATTTTTAGCAATGTCCTGAGCACAACACAATAGCATTGTTCTTGCTGCTCCTACCACCAGAAACGTCTCCATTACACACGCTCATCATTTCTCCGCTCCCCCTGCATAGCAAAAGATGCATCGTGTGCAAAGGCTGATGACACTTCTGTACAGTGTTGTTAGTGCACTGTCGCCTATGGTTGATGACCCTCTGTTGCGATGCACAGGGGGGGCGAAGGGACAACAAACGCATTTGACTTATTGGCTTCCAGCGGGTGAGGAGGTGCAAAGAACAATACCGTTGTAAGGTCTGCAGTGTTTGTACAGCGGCGTAATGCCAAAACCCAAGCTGCAGCTCAGATTTCTGGGTCTCTGCGAGCCGCTGACGACAGTGCAACGCAGGGTGGTTCTCAGAGGCCATTGGATAAGCGGAGGACGCGTTCCCAGTACGCGCTCTGCAGATGTAAACAGTAGCTCACGTGTGCCCTGCGTGATTGGTTTGTTTTCAGTTCCGTTTATGTTGCTTGTAAATTTGGTTTTAAAGGAGCAGCGCACCACCATTGAACTGTCATCCCTACTAATATATCGGCGCAGTTTATTTTTGTATTGTTTGGTTAGCTCTTGTATTTAAACTCAGTGAGTGCCCCCAGTCATCACCCGTGATAGCATTAGCTTTGGCTTGTTGCTGGGTATGCGCTCACTACTTTGGATTCCTGTTGCCGACTATTACCTTGTATCCTGACCACATTTAACCTCTGCTTGATTTCCTGTTGCTGACTATTGCCTTGTATCCTGATCACGTTTATCTCTGATGGATTACCTGTTGCCAACCTTGCTCTTGTACCTGGACTACGCTTGCTTGCTGCCTGGTTTGACTTTCTGCTTGGACATGGATTTGCATGAACAATGCCTGGACCAAACTTGGATTGCTTGACTACGCTATCTCTGGAAAGTAATACCTGGACTGCCTTGCTACTCACCTGGAACGCCTGACTCTGCTGTCATCTGATTTCCTTGTCTAGATAGCTTCATCCTGCAAGCCTCAGGTGACTATTATATATCTTCTGTTTGGTGGATTGCTACCTATCAGACTGTATGCTACATCTACCTGCAGGGTTACTGTAGTATTTTGTTAGGTAGGAGTTTGCGCAGGTGTTACGGGCTGGGCTCTGGGTCAGTCATATGGGCATACGCTCTGAATTGTAGTCATTGACCAGACAGGCCTGACAGCCGTTGGATCATGCTTAGGCATCTTTAGGGATTGTCATTGGGCCACTGTATACTGTTGCACAGCTCTTAGCCATGGTGGTCGTTATAGTTCGTCATGGCCGAGTTCAGACCAGTGTGGCTATAAGTGTCATTCTCTGTACAAAATACAGTATGGTATTAGATTCCAGAAGTTTTTTGTTATGCTTCTGTAATGCTGTAATAAGGTCCTAAAACAGGAGGGGACCAAGTCTGCATTAAGCCATTATAAGGAGAGCAATAAAAGTTGTAAAAAGAAATTAGGCTGGCAAAGATTGAAGCTGAAAATCAAATCGCTAGGGATATCAAATCTAACCCAAAGAAGTTTTACAAGTACATCAACTCTAAAAAAATAAAGAAAGAAAGAAAGGTTTACTGTATTGGACTCCTAAAGGATGAGGGTGGGAACTGAATGGTGGATGACCAAGGTTTAGGCAGCGTTATTATATGCTTTCTTTGCTTCTGTCTTCACAAGAGAAACATCACTGTTGCAAATTACAGATGCAGAAGAGTCTCAATCTTCCAATTGTAATATTAAATACTTAACGCAGGAAGAAATGAAGGCAAAACTAAATAAATTAAAAATAGACAAGGCACCTGGCCCGGATGGCATGCATCCTCGGGTCCTAAGGGAATTAAGTTCAGTTATCGATAAACCGCTTTATCGTATCTTTTGTGACTCTTTCAACTGGCAGAGTTCCAGTAGATTGGCGTACAGCCCACGTTTTCCCATTATTTAAGAAGTGCAAAAAATCAAATCCAGGAAATTACAGACCTGTAAACTTAACATCAGTTGTATGAAAACTATTTGAGGGGTTACTAAGATATACTATACAAGACTTCATAGTAGAAAATAATCTTATTTCTCAGCATCAGCATGGGTTTACTAAAGACAGGTCCTGTTTGACTAACATGCTCAGCTTTTATGAGGTAGTGAACGCTAATATGGATATTGGGAATGCTGTAGATGTGATATACTTGGACTTTGCAACGGCCTTTCGACACTGTTCCCCACAAAAGTCTGGTGCAAAAGTTGAGGACTGGGGAAGAGTCTGTACATGGATAAGGAACTGGCTAATGGACAGAAAACAAAGAGTTGTGGTCAATGGATCGTACTCAAAATGGGTGGCTGTTAGCAGTGGGGTCCCACAGGGGTCTGTACTGGGTCCAGTACTCTTCAATGTATTTATTAATTACCTAGAAGATGCAGTAGAAAGCAATGTTGCTATTTTTGCAGATGGTACAAAATTGTGCAGAATCATCAACTCTCATGAAGATAGTGACATATTGCAACAGGATCTGGATAGGATGGCTATATGGGCACATAAATGGCAGATGGAATTCAATGTTGAAAAATGTAAAGTCATGCATTTTGGTCGTACCAATGGGCTAGCACCATACAAAATAAATGGGATACAGATGGGGACATCGATCTTGGAGAAGGACTTAGGAGTATTCATCGACAACAAGTTAAATAATCGTATTCAATGCCAAGCCGCTGCAGCTAAAGCTAATAAAATTTTGGGATGCATTAAAAGGGAAATAAAAACTCGAGATACTAGCATAATATTGCCCCTGTTTAACTCTCTAGTAAGGCCACATCTAGAATAATGAAATTCAGTTCTGGGCACCACATTACAGGAAAGATATTGCAGTTTTAGAGCAGGTGCAGAGACGAGAAACATAATTGATACTAGGGCTGGAAGGTCTCACTTACAAAGAAAGATTAAATAAACTGTTTATTTAGTCTAGAGAAAAGACGCCTCAGAGGGGATCTAATTAACATGTATAAATACATCAGAGGGCAATATAAAAGCTTGGCGGATGAGCTTTTTGTCCCTAGGCTTTCACAAAGGACTAGAAGACATGATCTGCACATGGAGGAAAAACATTTTAACCATTTATTTAGGAAAGGGTTCTTTACAGTAAGAATGATTAAGATGTGGTATGCATAGCCACAGGAAGTAGTTATGGCAAATTCTATATCTGCATTTAAAGGGGGCTTAGATGCTTTCCTTGCGTTGAAAGACATTTATGGCTATAATTACTAGGTATTGCCCAGTAGTGTTGATTCAGAGATTTTATCTGATTGCCATTTTTCCCTTTTGGGGCTAATTGGACCATGCCTTGTAAAGGTTTTTCGCCTTCCTCTGAATCAACAGGGATATGTGAGGGAGCGGGCTGGTGTTGTACTTTGTTTTCTGGTTGAACTCGATGGACGTATGTCCCAAATAACTATGTAACTAATATGTGCCTACTGCCATTAGGTGGTTCACATAAACCATTATAACTCTTTTCAGGCCAGTTTTCAGCATGGACGAAGCTAACTCATCTATACCATTTGTAGCAAGTTTTTTTTAACGAGTCAGCCTCCTCCTTACCACCAGGGAGGCTACAAATTGCATCCACTCTTGATTTACATTGGGAAGTGGTTGCTTGGCCCATGAAGTGTTGTGAATTGCTTACAAAATCCTTACTTACAGACTTCAACTGGTCTGGTTTTTATGGAGGTAAGTCCACCATTTATCCTGCTTTTTTAATAGTTTATATCCCTTGGTGCCTGTGTGTCAAAAGTACGTGGCAGTGTACTCAGATTAGTTTGTAACTTATCAAGACTGGTGTGCTCATGTTAGGTTTTTTTTTTTTTTCCATTTAAAGGGTAACGCCACTTTATTCCAAAAATCTGTACAAAAACCATACAGAAACCAATTTGTAACTGAATACCATAAAATCTATATGGTATATTTTTTCTTTAGTCTGCAGCTGCTATAACCTTTTAATTAAACGTGCTGGAAACTATTGCAACAGTATACAGCTAACAATAGCCAGTATTCTGTGTTGCATTGATTCAATAGTCAGTGCAAAGCAGGAAGTAAAATTTACTGCATCACCTTTCACCCTTTAACTTCTGTGACATATTTGTATTACAGGGTTAAGAGTTCGGTCAGATCCTAATGATGTGAGAAGACATATGTGACAGGTGGATGTAATCAATCCCATCTCAACAACAGTTGACAGCGATGCAAGGCAGCTCTTGCAGGAAGCAGCATGAGGAGAGCTCCAGCAGTGACCAAGGAAACCGAATAACTGCAGGTGTGTCACTGTAATGCAACTTGTTAAAATACTGTGTAGAGATGATTTTTTAAGGACTCCTCTTATTTTCATAACCTCCTGAGCGTTATGCCGCTCAGGAGGTTTTGTTAGTTTTTGCCCCCATAATTAATTTGCTCACATCGCTGTAAACCTGTAGCTAGCACTAGGCTAGCTAGTAAACGTGTCCGGCACCCCCCGATCCAGCCAGTTTATACTTTACCCAGCCTGGATCCAGCGATCGGCGCAGCCTTCCCGCACAGCTCCGGTCTTTACTATGGGGAGGATCGCACATGACGCCATGACGTCGCCGATGTCATGACATCATGCGCAAACCCGGGGATGATCGGGTTTCCGCATGACATCGATGACGTCATGTGCGATCCTCCCCATAGTGAAGACTGGAGCTGTGCGGGGAGGCTGCGCGATCGCTGGATCTAGGCCGGGTAATGTATAAATGGGGGGATCCGGGGATGCCGAACACCTTTGCTAGCTAGCCTAAGGCTGGCTAAAGGTTTTACAGCAATGTGAGCAAATTATTTAATTGTGGGGGACTCCTGAGGACAGAGAGCGGTATGCCCGACACAGTGTCGGGCATACCGCTTTTAAGGTAAGTAAGTGTAGGAATGCTTTACAGCATTTTCATGAGGAACACCTGATGCAATTTCATATACCTAACATTCTAAATTGAGCCCATGATCTCTAACATGGATACTATAATATACCAAGGGAGACCCCTAGTGGATGGAAAGACACTCTCATTAATATTGGCCTGGTTGTTGCCACAGCAAAGCTTCTTAAAGGGAAACCGAAGTGAGAGGGATATGAAGGCTGCCATATGTATTTCTTTTTAAACTATACCAGTTACCTGGCTGTCCCCCTGATCCTTTGTTTTTAATACTTTTAGCCATAGACTGTGAACAAGCATACAGCAGATCAGGTACTCTGATTCAGCTGACTCAGGTTTTACTGGATTAGCCATATGCTTGTTCCAGGTTTTTGACATGGAAACAATTTATGCCAGCAGATCAATAGGCCTGCCATGCAACTGGCATGGTTTAGAAGGAAATAAATATGGCAGCCTCCATATCCCTCTCACCTCGGGTTCCCTTTAAAGCTGCTACAGTGTCCTCAGCGTAGACGACTAGTCATGATAATCAGGTGAAATTCTAGCATTAGTACAGGTTGTCCAAGGTGTTGTTTAGCGATCTGCTAGCCACATGACAGAATGGCCAACTACAAATGAGTCAGGGGTCTAGTCCTGGGAAAAGAGGTGAGTGGACTCACCCGAAAACCCCCTGCGCCGCGCATAGCGCGGTGTGCCAAAAATGGGTGTGGTCAAGCATATTGTGGGCGTGGATATGGGTGGGGCCAAATATACATGACCTTAACAGTGATGTAAAAGGTCTGCCGGAGAAGTTTGAGCTCTGCCATAGTGTATCCCCCAAAATTAGATGTAATCTGACAGCATTTCACCAAAAAGACACGTAATCTGGCAGAAGTTTCTCCAAAATACAGATAATATGGCAGTGATTCCCCCAAAATAGATGATCTGGCAGCAACAGTTCCCCCAACATACACACAATCTGGAAGCAGTTCCCCAAAATACGCAAAACCTGGCAGCGGATCACCCAAAATACACGTAACACCCAAAATACATGTAATCTGGCAGCTGTGGTCCCCCAAACATACACAATCTGACAGCAGTTCCCCAAAATACATGTAATCTAGCAGCCGTTCCCTTAACATACACATAATCTGGCAGCTGTTCCCCAAAATACACTTAATCTGTTAACAGCGGTTCCTCAAAAATACAGATAATCTGACCGCAGTTCCCCCAAAATAGGTACCTCCAGCATATAGGTAGCCAGGTCTATAGGTGTCCCCAGCATAAGTAGCTATGAGTATAGTTGTCCCTAAAATAGGTAGCCAGGTGTATAGATGTGGTCAGTATATGTAGCTAGGTGTATTGGTGTCCCCAGTATATGTAGCCAGGTCTATAGGTGCCCCCAGTATAGCCAGGTCTATAGGTGCCCCCAGAATAAGTAGCCAGATGTCCCCACAAGGAGGGGAGGCAGCGCAGAGAAGAGGGATTGGTGGGCACAGCGGGGAACGTCTCCTCCCCCCCTCAGGGCTCCCCATTCCTCCCTCTGCCCCTCCAGAACTAAAGTTTGCAGGTGGCTGGCAGCAGCAGGACTTACCTCCTTCCTCCTTCGCTGGGTAAGTAGCGATGTCCAGTTCATTTGAGCCGGTTCTTTCCTGTGAGTTGAGTGATCCGGCTCATCACACTGAACCGAATCAGTTCAGTGGATGAGACAGGAACTGCAGCTGCACACTGTGTTCAGCTGCAGTTCCTGTCTCATCCACTGAACTGATTCGGTTCAGTGTGATGAGCTGGATCACTCAACTCAAAGGAAAGAACCGGCTCAAATGAACCGGACATTACTACTTACCCAGCGCTTGGAACGAGATGGAGGTAAGTCCCGACTCCTGCACGCTGCCAGCCGCCCCAAAATTTTAGTTCTGGGGGGGGGGGAGAGTGAGGAAGGGGGAGCCCCAAGGTGAGGAAGGGGACGTTTTCCCCCATTCCCCGCTGTGCCCACCGATCCCTCTTCTTTGCGCTCTCTCCCTCCACACATGCTAGGGTGGACGTCGTCCACCCTCTGAAATAAGCAGGTGGACGTCGTCCCCCCGCGTACACGCCCCACTCGACCCCTGAAATGAGTGATACGGTTTCAGGCCCCCCCAACTTGGGCACGAAACTGGAGCATAGCTGTTTCCCTGATGGCTACTCTGCATTCCTAAATAATTGAAAGAAAGATATTACTATCAATTGCATGGGGATGTAAACTACACCATAAGATTAGCATGCATTGTTGACTTTTACTTGAAAATGCTAGTTGCCTGGATGCAATGCTCATCATGTGGCTATAATCCTTACTAAATATAGGAGAATATCATCAGAAGAGCAGCAGAAAACAAAACTGGCAGGCTGGACAATCATATCTGAGCTAATTAACCCAATCCATGATAGTGAGAGTTATTGTTGTATACGGGCTGCAAAAATATAGCAGTTGTGAGGGGAGGAGCAGTAACTCAAATCAAGGGCCATGGGATGTTTTTCCCACGCTACTAAAATGGTCAAAAATACCTCTAGTGATTACCAATGTCTAACATTGCAATAAACTTTCTAAACATTTCAGTTTAATTTGTTTGTTTGTTTTTGGTTTTTTAAACAGCCGTCTTATCTTTTTGTAGTAGTCTCTGCCTTTGTTTCATTCAAATTTCTATTAGCATTTTGTTTAATGTTGTAAAACATATCTTGTGGTTCATTTGTCTGCTATAAAGGTTTTTATGTAAAGGTTTTTAGAGATGGCCAGTAAAATGTAAATTAGAGAGTGACTCACCAATTCTGATGGACCACTACTGACAATAGTCACTAGCGTATGTTGGGAATTACCAGGCTCCCCTCGCCTCTCTGGCACATTCTACCTTGGCAGACTCAGCAGTGTCACTTTTAATCTTTTTCAAGCAATTGTTGAACAAAATTAAAGACCTTCATTGCGCAAAACGTTTAAAAGATAGTAAAATTGGTTCAAAGTTGATCTTACAGTGTAGCTTTATAATGTGCATAAAGTTTTGCCTCCAGGGTCTCCCTTGCTGGGTCTCCCAGGCTTACTGATCACCATGATGCCATCCTGCTGGCATCCCTTGTCCTCCCATTCTAAGCTAGCTTGCTGTAGTGTGTAAGGTCCCACTTATGACTCCTCTCAATCGATTTCGCCAACTCCACACGTGACTCATCAGGGGATCGGAGTCACAGCAGCTAGGATGGTTCTTTAGCCACTGTGACTCAGATCCCCTGATGAGTCATGTGTAAAGGTGACAAAATGGATTGGGAGGAGTCACAGGCGGCAACTTACACACGATAAGCTGCACAATATGGCCGCATTCAAAACAAGTACAAGTCGTTCAGACGACTTGTACACACATGGCCAACTGCAAGATATCAGCCTAACAGTCATGTGAATTAAACCACCAGTTGGATCGGGGCAAACCGCCTGTTATCAGTCGTTCGTCTAGTCCTTTACCACACGCGCACCCACCCAACTATCGTCCAACAGACCAAATTTGGATGATACTTGGGCATAATTGTTGCATGTGTGTACGAGCATTTAGACTAAGGGGTGATGACATCTAGTTCCCTTTTGTCTACTAATTTTAGAAGTTGGTCTGGCTGTGGCAAGTGAGAGGTGTACAGCTTGTGCTTGCTAGTTACCATCCCATGACCCTATAGCCTATTGAACAGACTGTGTTGCTATTATCATTTCTCTGATTTGTGCATAGATTTTGTTCGATTTTTTAGTATTATTCATATGGTTGGAGCGCAATTTTAGCAGCTGTTCAAGTTGCAGGCGAAAAAAAACCAAGTCAATGCACAATAATGCAACCTCAAGCTGCATAAATTTGACTAAAACATTTGCATGATTCTGCAACAATAATCTCATTGACCATCCCTAAAACAGAATACCCAGAGATCTCCTGGTGACCAAGAAAAGCCCTCTTACTAAAAAGCTACTCTAAAGAGATCATTTGCATATTTGGGAGTGATGCATGATCAATAAACTACAGTTGCTCACTTAAAGTTAACCTCTTCTTTTAACATTTAAAAGTTTAGCAGGTTTTATTAGCCTACTTCCTTCTATTTACAGGTCTGCCTGACCACAGAAGTTTCAGGCAGATAAGGACTTATGTAATTATTTTATTGCACACATTAGTGGAGAGAAAATTAAAAGCTTTTGATCAGCAGGGGTGGGTGGGTACATTGAACACTGTGCTTCAGGGCCCTTTTCCACCAGCGCGTTTGCGCTGGCTGAATCGCAAAAATGCAAACCGCTAGCGATTTTACAATCGCTACGGTTTGCTTTTTAACATAGGAATCGCGGTAGGTCATTTCCACTACCGCGATTCGTTTTTGCCGGGAACGCGAACGCGCGGCGGAGCGATATTTGCCGCGATTTTGCTATGCAGTGCATAGCATAGCAAAATCGCGGCCGCGAACGTCGGGGAATCGCTGGTAATTGCGATTCAGCAAGCGCTAGCGTTCAGCGTAAACGCTAGCGATTGCTAGTGGAAAAGGGCCCTCAAAGTGCTTACAAAAACCTTCTCTTGGATAAATAATGGGCAGCTAGAAGGGGAGGGGGGAACATGGCAGCTCCTATAGCTATTAGAAACCAGGAAACAAAAATGGTGCTTGGTTCCTTTAAAGCTGAATTATCACAAATATCTTCTGTTATAAAAAGGCAAACTATACTATAATATTTCAACATTGCTGGAGTAAAATACTTTAACTAGAGAAAACCTTATATAGCCATTTTGTCACCCCAGGCAAGAAATCCTATTTAAAAAAAAAAAAAACACAGTCACTGAAGAACACAGCCAATATGATATAGACCATGGTGTTGATTCATTAATGTATATTGCTGGCAGTGCAATTTAAATGTATTGCTTGTACGCTACACGCACTGCCGGCAGCATATCATGTGATCTTAAGGTGTGCGCACACATTATAAATTACGTGCAAGTGCAGCACCACGATACTTGACTAGCGCAGTCGCTACTACATTGATTGACATAGTAGTTGTCGCACTAGACAAGTATCGTGGTGCTGTACTAGCGTGTGTAATTTACAACAAGTGCGCTCACCATAAGAGAACTGTGCTCCAAGCCACTGTCTGGAATGTCTGTGGGTTTAAATGCCTATGGCCCTGACTCTCTGCACTGCTGCTGGCTCCCTTTTGTTATGTGGAGGCACATCTGGCTAACTATACTGGGAAGGGGGCTATCTAATATGGGGGATACATCTAGCTAGCTAAATTGGGGAAGGGGGCTACCGAATACTGTGGGAATATCTGGCTATCTTAAACTGGAGAGTTGGCTACCTAATACTGGGGATACACCTGGACATCTATATTGCAGAGGGAGGCTACCTAATACTGGAGAAACATCTGGCTAGCGCTACTGAGGAGGTGGCTACCTAATACTGGAAGCACATCTGGCTAGCTATACTGAGGGGGCTACTGGAGGCACATCTGGCTGGCTATGTTGGGGAAAGGGACTACATAATACTAGGGGCACCCCTGGCCACCTATACTGGGGCAGGCACAATTCATGGGGGGGACTTTGGAATCTGTGCCTCTGGTGCTGGCGAACCTTATCCCAGCCCTAAAGACATCCACCTAACATCTGTATGTATTGGTTTTTTTTTGAGAAGCTACCATTATGTTGTGGGTGAAAGCAAAAAAGGAGATAAGGAAAAGGGTGATTGCAGAAAGGAGGATGGGAAAATACTTTACATTAAGTGGTCTGGGACATGATGGTCACTCTGTAACAAATCTTAACATAGAAAACTATATAAAATAGCAACAACATGGTACATTCGTGATCCTATCCCTAAAGAATGAAACCTTAGGGTGAGAGAGCCATTTGTGGCTGGTTTATGGACTACCTCAGACAACCCTACAGTATATTTGGACTGCGATCTGCATGCTGTCCAGTAGAAGGATTGGTGAGATCTTCTATCAATACTAACATGCTGCTTAACCTTTACTTCATGCTGGATGTCACAGTTATTCAAGTATTAGTTCTGTGAATGATTGCCAGAGGCTAATGTTAAGTTGTATTAACACGGCTGAATGCTATATTAGGCAAATTCTCACACATTGTCACTCTTGTTTCAGAGAAAGTCTCCTGTGCATAGCACTTAGTATAAAATACTAGCTGAGGACCTGGTGTTGCTCCGGTATGTATTTGGTTGTTTGATCAGGCCACTTTTTCTAACCTTGACACACAGTCATTCAATGACCAAGTTTGTGAGCTTTGGGGTCCTTAGCATCAATAATGTGAGAATGAAAGCTTTTTTAATTTTCCCATTGAAATCAAAAAAACAAATCTGATTGGCAGTTTGTGGCTATGCCCCCTCTTCTGAATTTGAACCCCAGTCACCCATTGACCAACTGTACCAGGTTTGAGGCTTCTGCCATTACCAATGTAAGAATGACAGCAATTTAAATATTTTCCTTGAAAAACAATAGGTGAATTTTGATTGGCTGTTGTATGCTCCACCCACTTTTCTGAATATTAATCCCAGTCACCTGGTGACCAACTGTGCAAAGTTTGAGAACCATGCAATTAACAGTGTAAGAATGGCTGCAGCTTAAATATTTCCATTTAACCAACCAAATTATTTAGAGGCTTACAGGTGCTCCAGGCCAATTTATTTTAACACTTTGTTTATTTCTTCTTTTGTTAGATGTCCTAGCTTCTAATTAGTACTGCTGTAATGTGTATTTATGGCCACTAGTCTCTGGGGGCAGTGTGAGACAATGAGGACTTCTGCTTTCAGTTGCTATGTTTTCTGCTTGGAGAAAAATATCAAAGCAAGCCAATAATTTACAGCACAAGGAGTTTTGCCCGCTAAAAACAAAAGCAAGCAGTGCATTATCTTAAAGTGAGATAACTCATTTGTGGCTGTTAACTGGTAAACAGATGTGGTGGTTGTTGGCTCTGCCCAATTTTCTAAACTTGGCACACAGTCACTCAATTACCATGTTTGTGAGCATTGGAGTCCTTGGCATCAACAGTGTGAAAATGGAAGCAGTTAATCAGTCAAACAAATCTGACTGGCTGTTTGTGGTTCCGTCCTTTTTTCTAAATTTGAGATCCAGTCACCCAATGACCAACTGTAGCAGGTTTGAGTCCTTTGCCATTAACAGTGTGAGAATGTCAGCAATTTAAACATTCTCCTTTAAAATCAATAGGTAAATTTTGATTGGCTATTGTAGGCTCCACCCACTTTCCTGAATATTAATCCCAGTCAACCGGTGACCAACTATGCCAAGTTTGAGAACCCTTCGATTAACAGTCTAGTTACATAGTTAGTTTGGTTGAAAAAACACATCCGTCCATCAAGTCCAGCCAGGAAAAAAAATCTTAATAATAACTTTAAAAAAAAAAAACACACCAAGCTGAACCTAAGAGTGTCTAAGAATGGCTGCAGTTTACATTTCCCTATTCCTCATTCCTCTTCTTCTCCAAGTTTGCATGTTTCCCTATCCCTTCCCATTCCTCTCTAGTGTCTCTGCTTATTTGTAGTACACCAATGAAAATGCTGTGAATCAGAACAACTGTCTGAAGCAAATTATTTAAGGACAGTTAAAGGGAAAGAGGCGCCCTTGTATGTATAAAATGGATTAAAACCAGTTTAAAACCGAATCGAAAAGGTGAGGTGGCTTACCTCATTAACGAAATTCTTGTATGAACAAAGAATTTCATTTAGCACAGGCAACGCGTTTCGCTGGTATCAGCCCGCTTCCTCAGGCCAATCACAGAGCCTCCATTTGCGATTGGTTTTTCTTCTAATTGGCACTGTGATTGGCCTGAGGAAGCAGGCTGAGGACCACGAAACGCGTTGCCTGCGCTAAATAAAATTCTTTGTTCACAAGAATTTCATTATTGAGGTAAGCCACCTCTCCTTTTTCTATTTTAAACTGATTTTAATCCATTTTATACATACCAGGGCGCCTCTTTCCCTTTAACTGTGCTTAACTTACTGTAACGATTGTATAACGTATTGGTGTAGCAACACAGACATCTGATTATTGTGTGATCTGCAGAATCCCCAATAATGCAGACTCTATACCTGATTTTGTGGTGAACTGCAGTATCACCAATAATGCTAGTATAGAAAGCAGAGATGTAGTGACAATAGTGTTTGGTGCAACAGTAGAGGGTAGATCTCACCAGAGGGGCTGGAGAGAACTACCAGAGGAAATGGCAGATAGTTTGACTAAACCTCACCAGTGGAGCTGGTGGGTACTATCTGCAACCAATCTGTGCTAGGCCCCAGCAGAGGAGCTGGAGGGTACTAGCCAAGATAGAAGCTGGGTAGCTAGGAGCCCACACCAGAGAGGCTGGTGAGCGCTATCAGCAACAGTAACTAAATAGTAGCTAGACCCCTCCAGAGGAGCTGGTGGGTACTACCAACAATAGTAACTAGATAGTTTAGCTAGACCTCACCAGAGGAGCTGGTGGGTACTATCAACAATAGTAACTAGATAGTTTAGCTAGACTTCACCAGAGGTGCTGGTGGGTACTATCAGAGCACCTCTCCAGTGACAAGGGCTCACTGGAGAGTAGAAGGGTCAGACAGGCAAGGTTCAGCAACAGACAGGCTGGTACAGTACAAAATCAGAAGGCAAGAGAATAGTAATGATTCAGGCAGAGGTTCGGCAACTTAGATCAGATGGGCAGAAGTACAGAAACGTAGAGCAGAATCAGAGTCAGAGATAAGCCAGAGTCATACACAGAATATCAATAATACAATAAGGCAATAATCCTAGTCTTGTGTGGTTTCCTCCCAGATCAAAACACACCGGAACTAGTCTAAGGTCTGAGCGCTAACACTGACGTATTCGCAACAGCAGACAGTTTGCAAGTGAGCGGAGAACGCTTATGAAGCAGCGAGGAGAGCCCACAGCCACGCCCCTGCCAATCAGCCAATCCGGGCGCCGTGAGTCTCTCCTGACGTCAGCCAACCGGCAGGTCAGCTGACGCGCCTTCTTCCAGCATAAAGGTCCTGTCTCCACGCGCACCCACGTGAGACAGCGACCCTATGAACAACTGACAGTCCAGTCCCTGGCGTGCTAGACGCCAGCGGAACGGATGAGGCCTCAGTACCGAGAACAAAGGCAGCTGCAGAGGTATCCCGAGTACCCACAGCCGCCATCATAGGGGATGTTACACTTACCCCCCAATGTCCCCTGTTGTAGGGGTTGAGACAGAACACTTGTGGTCCTTACCACAGAGGTTTACTTTCACTTTTCATAAGGAGAGCGACTACATCCAGGTCTGGCCAGACGACCCGAGTGGAGTCAGGTTCATTGTCTCCACCTGCTTCCTGCGGTTGGTTGCTCCCTTGCAACCCATCTTTGTGAGTAGTATTTCGAATTTCCTTTCATCACACTTTTCCTATCTAACATACTACACTATTTGGGCTCCCGTTTTTGTCTCCTGTTCTTTTTTGCCTAGGGTGCTGAGACACCCCTCCAACTCTGTAAATTATTTAAGGATGTGTCAGATTATGAACCTTGGCTGTTTACACTAATTTTTGGACACCTTTTTATGAAAAGGTCACCTTTAGACCTTTTTGATAAAACCCCCTCAACAACATATTAAAAAATATCCAATAATAAAATCTTAATTGCAATACAGCCCTGCACAGTAAATTATTAGTAATCATAATGTTTATAAGTTTCATCTGTTGCTTACAACCATAAACCTGACTAGTGATGTCTGATTTGCATGTATAGACAGTTGAGGGATAATTCGGTACAGCATAGTAAACTGGAAGTTCACTTTGTGTGGAACTAAAGGAAGTTTTGGCAGAGAATAAAGCATTACAAAATCTGTCAACACCACCTTATGAGTACGGATAACACAGCTGGCGACAAGGCGAAAAGTTAACACCATCTACCTCAGTGGTAAGATTATACAAGCAGCACACTCAGTCTTCTGAACATCCAGCATGGCTCAGAGCAAATAAATGTATGAGATAATTAATTGTACGTGTTTTGCTAAAGGTGAAAAAGAACATACTGAGATTTTTATTTTTAGTTAAAAGGCTTCATTTTTAAAAATGCATTCTAAACAGCAGCCATGACAAATCTAATTTGTTGAGCCGCAAAACAATCAGAAGTAATGACTAATGACCCTTTGAACTTTTGTATTGCTACAACCTTATCAACAGCCTTTTCTCAGCCAGATAAAACTTACTTACTTACTTGCAAGAAACCTGACACAATGCCTCAAGCTGTTTGACAAGCTCATTTGCATTGATAACAGCTCTATTTTTCTAACACTTGCTGTACAGGAAAACAGAAAGGTGTCACAGGAGCCCTGGTGGCTGGAACGTGAAATGACTTCCAAACCGTTCCAGCGCACAGATCGTGCAAAACTGTGGTCGCCGTCAATGCGCAGAAACAGTTGGGAATTGGCCGCAGACAAACTAGAAGGGAGCCTGTGAGGTACGGTAATTACAACTTACACACTATTTCAGGGTATATCTGCCACCACCACTTGTATGGGCCAGTGGACCCTACAGACTTACTGACTGATCCTGCAAATAAAACGGTTAAAACACGCTGTATTCTGTCTAGATATCAACAATGGTAGCGTCTCTCCAGAGACCTGAGTTCAGTTTCTGTGTATGGCTGTATAGCAGGTGTAGCGGAACAGTAAACGACTTTGATAAAGTCTTTATTTACGGGCAATATAAATAATTAATATATACAGAAAATTATTGAAATCAACAATTATTGAAGCATTAATAGGCAGTATGAAATAAAAAGGGAGAAAATACTTAGGGTTTGTGGAAATATGTCCGTTCTGGGAAAAACTTGTAGAGTTCCTTTTGTTTTCAGTTTCAGCAAAGTTCAAAGTCCAAACAAAATGGCTACCACTTGTTCCTCAAAGTGGTAGCAGCTTTCATGAAGGTGAAAAAATGGAGGAATGAGGTCCGCCTGCCGCCTATGTGCTTTTGATGAAGCTGGTTTGGGGGCGTGGCAATGCCGACCCCCTCTGAATTACCCACCAATGACAGTTCATTCCCTCTGAGAGATTTTTGGTTTAAACTTATAAAATGCCGTAACTCACAAATGATACAAGTCATATTTAGGTGGATAACAGATTCATACTTGTCGGAAAATACAGATTAATATGACATCAGACATGGCTAGTGCAGCGGACCCAGTTCTTGAGAAGGGTCATACCTCAATAACCGGATGGGCTATCGCGATGAATTTCATATCACTACGATGGCCAGATTTTACCGAATAAGACTATATGAATTTCATAGCTATGCGATGTACAGTTGCCATATAATCGACAAGAAACCATACATAATATGCATTCAGATGGCCCTTGGTTGGTGTCGGATAGTCTGGGTGAAAGCAGGTTTTGAATAGCCCCCTGCTGTGAGGGCAGCCTTTCTCTGAATAGAGTCCCCATCTGGTGACTCTGAGGTAATTAAAAATAAACATTCTCCTTGGGCATAAGTATTGTCCCAGCTAATCAACACCTCCCTCCAGCCTTCTACAGGAATTCTTTCAGCTAAGACCAAAACCTCCCAGCTGCTCCTAGAGCAGAGGGAGATTACGTATCACGTCTCGGTTTAAAGATTGTGACGCAAACCGACCGTGATTGCGTCTTGTTTCTCACGGCTGTTCCGTGACAAAAGGTACTTCAGACATTTTCTTAGTAGGGCTAGTACTATGTGTACCTATGTTTATCTCATCATGTCACTTCAGATGTGCTTTAAGGCTGGTTGCACACCTATTAATTGTAGTGCAAGTACTGCAGAAATCAGCCTTCATCTGACCCAGTGCCATGGTGTGGCGACAGGGTCATATATGCATAGCGTTGCTGCTGGTTAGTGACGTACTCCCTAGAGGGCAGGAAGTACATCACTGACATTCCCGTTGATCCACACATGCGTACCGATTTGAACCATGATCCTGACGTGCACACATTCTGCTTTGCCGATTTACTTGAATTACTATTTAATCCGTGTGGTAGGCAAGAATCATGCAGTAACGCGCTGCAGCCTTTGCATTGGTATTGCAGCAATTTGAATACTCTCTTTTCATCGCATCGGGTGAAGTTCACAAATTTTCATAGACTTACATGGCTCTTATGGTGGGGATGCGACTGGGAAGAGTAACGTGGTACGATGCAGTGTGCAAGTGTGCAAAGGGCTTGTGACTTTACTAAATGTACTTCTGTTGGTCCCAGATGGATAAAAGGATGATGAAGGTGGTGAATAAGGATAAGCAAAAAGACCTCTGGCTGTCTCGAACCAAGGGGTTGATTCACTAATGGTAGCGCTGCGAGTTGTCAGCTGTTATGAGCGCTGTAAAAGTAAGCATGCTTTAATTACTGTCATTGCTTGCTACGAGCCCTATTGGCATCACAGCGTGCGTAATGGGGGACCGGGCAGTCAACATACTCTATGCTGCTGAATTGCAGCATAGTGAACGCTATCAACATAACGTGGCTCCGATCCTCCTGGCATCATTACTAGCGCGGGTCAAGTCACATTAAAGGACTGATCCCCGCACTCTGGCCCGATAGGCTGTCTGCCAATTGACATCATATGGTTATTGTGTATTGACCAACAGGAAACCTCAGGGCAAGTTGCATGATTTTTACACCCTCGCTCTGGGTGCAATTTAGCCTAGAAACTGCCCTGGCTGGGATCAACGTACAGCCACAATACTGCTGCATAAGGATCCCTGGCACATATATCCCTTTAACCGCTGGTCACCCATGCAGGCTGCTACAGCCAGAATTTGGAGCCCGGACTGCATGGAGCTCCGCACCTTGAGCTATACCTGTCTGCATGTTCTAAGATATGGGGCTCTGGAAAAGAGGGTCAGCAAAGCCTCCCCATCTCCCCTAAAGCTCTTGTCCAATCCATGGACAAGGGGCTTATCCCCATCTCTGGTGCCCATGAGGAAGGTGGGTACAACTTCCCCTATGCCTGTAAGTGTAGACCCCAGGGGATCATAGTGGCAGCTGGGGGTCCCTTTAACAAGGAGACCCCGAGATGCCTGCCTCCCGCAGGTGAAATTGGTATAAGCTTACTAATGTACCCCTTAACCCTTTGTGTAAATGGGTAAGTTAAAATAAAAATGAAACAACGAGTGAAGTATTTTATTATTCCTAATTAACCATAAATACCTTTAATTAATGATTTATTTGCGGCTGCAGAGCGATCCTGAGCAAAAGCGCTGCAACTAAACTTGTTCCTGATGTCCATACACAATAACTGAGTACTGACCAGCAGGAAACCCCGGCAGGAAATCCACCGCTGATTCTGGGGCTATATGTAAATTTTAGAAACTGATGGGTAGAGTTTGGTAAGTGAAAATGGGCCAATTTGCCTCGACAAATTCAAGTTCTAAAAATTTGCCTGCTCATCCCTAGTAGTAAAATTACCCCCTGTCAGCTGCTCCTGTGTACCAGCTGAATGCTTGCTATAGCTCGGTACAGGTGGTGGAGAGGCGTCCTCCGCTTTGAGTCACGTGCGAGCATGGCCATACTCAGATGCAACATGATTGTAGCCAAAGGGCACTCAGTGGCTGGCAGACAGGAGACTGACCCAGTTTAGTCTCCCATCTGATAGAGGTCATATGCTGACAGAAATGAAAGCTCTTAGCAGGAGAACCTTATGATGTATATAATTGCTTAGCAGCATCCACTGTAACATACAGTTATAGAAAAGTGCAATTTAGCAAGTATTTCAACCTCAAAAAGAATGCGCATTATGGAATGTACTGAATGTACCTGCTGAAAATTGAGATGTGCTCCACACAAGAATATACCTGATCTGTATGCAAAAAAAATAATAATAATTTAAAAAAAGATATGTAGACATTAATTCAGGGATAATATAAAGTTTAAGAAAATATGCATTGAGATAATTGGAAGTGCCTCTATTTTATTTACTAGTTCATGGAACTACTCTAGAAACATCTGTCAATCAAGTGTCCCGAATGGAAAGCTGCCAGAATGCAGGAAACTCTAGAAGTGCACAACACTGAGGAAGCCAGTACTACAACACAGTTCACAGGCTACAAAAACCAAATAGTGTGTGCAGAAACTGGTCTGGACCCGCACACAGAGGTTTGCCAAGCAAAAGGGAAAATATGTGCATCATGTGGGATGATCACTCATTTTGCCACATAATGCAGGACAAAGTCAATCAGGAATAGTCCATCAGACATTGGGAAGAAATTGTGAATTATATGTTACACCATTGAATACCAAATGAGCAGCATGCATCTCCCCAACCAGTCTGATCGCAGAGAAGTACAGTATGTCAAGTTTTACAGTAATAATTCTGCACAAGTAGCAGTTAGCTTCTATAAAAGAAAAGTGTAAAGGTGGCCACTAATGATCCAATCTTTTTCATCCAATCTTACCATTTCTATGTAATATAAGGGTCTTCCTAAATTATCCATTCAATATATTCACTCAATTTACCCTTATACGACATAGATTTGGTAAAATTGGATGAAAAATCTTGGATCATTAGTGGCCACCTTAAGATCCAATGTTGTGTGCGGAAGTTGCTCAGTCTATTTGCCAAAATAGTGTGCAAGTGAGTAGAGAGGCAGGCTGGAAATGCTTTTGAAAACAAAGTAATCCCAGAGAATCCCCCGTAATGAGATGTACTATTCTATAACCTGTCGGTAATGCCAGGCTATCAATACTAGGCACTACTTACTTTTTTTTTTTGCTGGAGCAATCCTTTCAAGTGGCAACTTGTGTCAAAACTAGCATGCAGCTTGTTTGGAAAAAACACATTTTTTGTTCTGGTCTACTGCAGCCTAAGGCATTCAACAAAACAACATTTGGCAAACAATGAAGTGGCAGTCATCCTGATCACCACTTTATAAATATGATAGTCACTTATTGCCAATAAGCCCCCCCCCCCCTTCCCCCGGCTCCTGCGACCCCTCTGCAGCAGAGTACTGAACGGTGAATAGGAAAATGTGCTCCCAGTAATGAATGATGATCTGGCATTAATGAGATACTGATCGTCATTCACAGCTCTTCATTACTTACTGTACTAATTAAAAAAAAATCCCCAATTGTAACCCCTTATTTCCCTCTCCCATCTATATAACCATAGTTACATTGTTTAAGAAAACCTTAGGCCAGGTTCACAGTGGTCAGTTGCATAAACTCACGTGTTATAATGACTGTGCAATGGACCTAACTGTGGAAACAGAGAGTTGAAATCTCTGAGACAGCTTTCTGTATCCCTCTCCTAAACTATGATGGTGAACAATCTTTGTCTTCAGGTCATTTGAGAGTTGTTTTGAGACCCCCAAGTTGCTATTCTTCAGAGAAAATTAAAAGAGGAGGGAAACTTACAATTGACCCACTTAAATACTCTTTCTCATAATTGGATTCCTGTGTATGTAGGTCAGGGGTCACTGAGCTTACCAAGCCAATTTGCGTTTCAATAATTAATTCTAAAGGTTTTGGAATTAATAAAATGACAACAGTGCCCAAATTTATGCACCTGCCTAATTTCATTTAAACAATTATTGCACACTTTCTGTAAGTCCAATAAACTTCATTTCACTTCTCAAATATCACTGTGTGTGTCTCCTATATGATATATATAACTGACATTTTTTATCATAACAACCACTGATTTATACAGGAAAATGATGATGATTAATAAGGTTGTCCAACCATTCGCATCCCACTGTATATCCTAAAATAGGAAAAAATGTAAAAATAAGGAATCTAAAAAATAGGGATCGAAGGTGATTTTGTATAAGGATTCAGTAAATAATTATCCGTGTGTACAGCTGGCAGGTTTTATATAATGTATTTCTCTGGCGACTATCCGTTCCAGCACTAGTGGCTACCAGTTCCGGGTGATGGCGGGTCACATCCGACGTCACCACCCTCAAGCGTCCTCCGTAACAAGGTTGCCGCTGTGTTGCCGTTGTTTAACTACAATAGTGCTTGTTGTTCCAGTAACTTCAGCGCAAGAAGGTGTGCTGGACTGACGCGTTTCAGCAGACACAGCCACCTTTATCAAAGCCAATAAATTGTGAGGCGCTATCGTGGTGGATTTTATAGCAATTCAATCCCTCCTTATACCTCTATATGTTCTCCTGGGTCCTAAAGTGAGTAGATTCAATCTAGTTGCGCCACATATCCAGATTGCAAAGATTTGTATAGATATTTCTATATATATTGGGCATGTATGGTATCATAAACAATAATGAAAAATAATATTGTAAAAAAAGAGAAAATTGCAGGGAGTGTCAAAGTATACAGGATCTTCTCAAAAAATTTGCATATTGTGATAAAGTTCATTATTTTCTGTAATGTAATGATAAACATTAGACTTTCATATATTTTAGATTCAAATACACACAACTGAAGTAGTTCAAGCCTTTTATTGTTTTAATATTGATGATTTTGGCATACAGCTCATGAAAACCCACATTTCCTATCTCAAAAAATTAGCATATTTCATCCGACCAATAAAAGAAATGTGTTTTTAAAACAAAAAAAAGTCAACCTTCAAATAATTATGTTCAGTTATGCACTCAAAACTTGGTCCGGAATACTTTTGCAGAAATGACTGCTTCAATGCGGCGTGGCATGGAGGCAATCAGCCTGTGGCACTGCTCAGGTGTTATGGAGGCCCAGGATGCTTCGATAGCGGCCTTAAGCTCATCCAGAGTGTTGGGTCTTGTGTCTCTCAACTTTCTCTTCACAATATCCCACAGATTCTCTATGGGGTTCAGGTCAGGAGAGTTGGCAGGCCAATTGAGCACAGTAATACCATGGTCAGTAAACCATTTACCAGTGGTTTTGGCACTGTGAGCAGGTGCCAGGTCGTGCTGAAAAATGAAATCTTCATCTACATAAAGCTTTTCAGCAGATGGAAGCATGAACCCACTTTTGAAACAGAAACAGTGGCAGAAGCGCCTGACCTGGGCTACAGAGAAGCAGCACTGGACTGTTGCTCAGTGGTCCAAAGTACTTTTTTCGGTTGAAAGCAACTTTTACATGTCATTCGGAAATCAAGGTGCCAGAGTCTGAAGGAAGACTGAGGAGAGGAAAATGCCAAAATGCCTGAAGTTAAGTGTCAAGTACCCACAGTCAGTGATGGTCTGGGGTGCCATGTCAGCTGCTGGTGTTGGTCCACTGTGTTTTATCAAGGGCAGGGTCAATGCAGCTAGCTATCAGGAGATTTTGGAGCACTTCATGCTTCCATCTGCTGAAAAGCTTTATGGAGATGAAGATTTCATTTTTCAGCACGACCTGGCACCTGCTCACAGTGCCAAAACCACTGGTAAATGGTTTACTGACCATGGTATTACTGTGCTCAATTGGCCTGCCAACTCACCTGACCTGAACCCCATAGAGAATCTGTGGGATATTGTGAAGAGAAAGTTGAGAGACGCAAGACCCAACACTCTGGATGAGCTTAAGGCCGCTATCGAAGCATCCTGGGCCTCCATAACACCTGAGCAGTGCCACAGGCTGATTGCCTCCATGCCACGCCACATTGAAACAGTCATTTCTGCAAAAGGATTCCCGACCAAGTATTTAGTGCATAACTGAACATAATTATTTGAAGGTTGACTTTTTTTTGTTTTAAAAACCCTTTTCTTTTATAGTTCGGATGAAATATGCTAATTTTTTGAGATAGGAAATTTGGGGTTTCATGAGCTGTATGCCAAAATCATCAATATTAAAACAATAAAAGGCTTGAACTACTTCAGTTGTGTGTATTTGAATCTAAAATATATGAAAGTCTAATTTTTATCAGTACATTACAGAAAATAATGAACTTTATCACAATATGCTAATTTTTTGAGAAGATCCTGTATAATAAAAAATGTAAAATATAAAAATTAAGTAATAAGAAAAAAATAGGAAAAAATATATAATAAAATGTACAGTGGTTATTTATATGGATGCACACACTGAATGTTCCAACACACTAGATGGTCACCATGCACATATATTCATTTATAGAAAACCAAATAATTCAAACTCTGCATTAAGGCCCTCAGGGGCCATGATCTCTAAAGTAAATATCCAGAAGCCCTCCTTACTGGACATCCGGACTATATAGTCTCCTCTGTTGGGGGCTCTATCAACCTTTTCTAGTCCAATAAACTTGGTCTCAAAGACATTGCAATTATGTTTGTCTCTATAGTGTTTTCATAGGGGGTGTCCACTCCATCCTTTCTTATTGTTTTATAAAATGTTCACCTATCCTTTCCTTCAATATTCTATTTGTGCTACCTGTATATTTCTTCCCACATGAGCAGATGATAAAGTAGATCACACCCCTCGTATCACAAGTAATGAGGTCTTCAATCTTCGTAGAGGTATTTCCTGAAGTGATCTCCTTAATTTTATTACAGCCTTTTGTGTCCCTACAATTCGTACAGCTGCCACATCGCACAAAGCCTTCCCCAAGTGTTTTGGTACTCCACCTGTTGCTACTGCTGTTGTTAGCTTCAGGTCTACTGTGCCGGATTTCCTAAAGGTAAAGGTCGGTGTTTCTGGAATGATTGTGTTTAATATTTTGTCTTTCTTAAGGACATGCCAGTGTCTCTTTATTATATCACGTATCTGTTTATTCTGTACATGATATAGTGGTTTGCAAAAGTATTCGGCCCCCTTGAAGTTTTCCACATTTTGTCATATTACTGCCACAAACATGAATCAATTTTATTGGAATTTCCACGTGAAAGACCAATACAAAATGGTGTACACATGAGAAGTGGAACAAAAATCATACATGATTCCAAACATTTTTTACAAATACATAACTGCAAAGTGGGTTGTGCGTAATTATTCAGCCCCCTTTGGTCTGAGTGCAGTCAGTTGCCCATAGACATTGCCTGATGAGTGCTAATGACTAAATAGAGTGCACCTGTGTGTAATCTAATGTCAGTACAAATACAGCTGCTCTGTAACGGCCTCAGAGGTTGTCTAAGAGAATCTTGGGAGCAACAACACCATGAACAGTGCAGTTTCTAGGCTAAAATGCACCCAGGGCGAGGGTGTAAAAATTGTGCCCCCCCCCCCCCCAAGCAAGGTATGGGTGCCCGCAGCATAGGTTAGCCAGGTCTAGTTGCACTTAGTATAGGTCCCCCCAGTATAGGTAGCCAAGAATAGGTACCCCAGTATAGGTAGCCAGGCATAGGTGAGCCAGTATAGTTGCCCCCGCTATAGGTTAGCCAGGTAGGTGCCTCCAGTATAGGTAGCCAGTATAGTTGCCCCCAGTATAGGTTAGATAGGCAGGCGCCCCCGGTATAAGTTAGATAGGTAGGTGCCCCAGTATAGGTTAGCTAGGTGGGTGTCTCTAATATAGGTAGCCAGAATAGTTTCCCCCAGCATAGGTTAGATAGGTAGGTGCTCCCAGTATAGGTTATTTAGGTAGGTGCCTGCAATATAGGTAGCCAGTATAGTTGCCACCTGCAGTGTTCTCCCCAGAAATCTTTGCCAGCCGGGTGGCATGAAAAAGTAGCCGGGTGGGGAAGTAAGGGCTCATTGAGTGGAGGAGAGGGTCACGCGGGGTGGGTGGGTGATTGGTTTGCTGGGGAGTTGGGACAAGTGTGTGTTTGTAGAGCAGGGGTCTCAAACTCAATTTACCTGGGGGGCCGCAGGAGGCAAAGTCAGGATGAGGCTGGGCCGCATAAGGAATTTCACAATCGCGGCGCATCGCCGCCTCTGCCCGCCCCTCTCACTCTACCTTCACAGAGAGGGGCGGGGAGAGGCGGCGATCCGTGTGGCGATTGACGTCAGGAGGGGCAGAGCTAAAAGCTCTGCCCCTTCCAGGAAATGCCGGCGGATTGCCCCCCGGGCGATTTGGGGGCTCTGCAGCCCTCGTTTAGCGGCGGGGATGCGGCGGATTACTTGGGAGCACTGAAGCGAACTATAAGGAAGCTTTTGCCGACGAGGGCCACAAAATATTGTATCAAGGGACGCAAATGGAGTTTGAGACCCCTGTTGTAGAGGATCACAAAAAGTGTCAGGTGGGGTATTTTGATCACCCTGGGTAATACTAGGTGAGGGAGAAGGTTGCGCCGAGTGCTACTGGATGTGGGTGGAGATAATACCACTGACAGCTATCAGGTGGGGAGGGAGATCTCACCCTTGGTGCAGGTGTTGTGGGTGAGGGGTTCATACTAGATGCCTCACACTGTGTTGCTAGTGGATTGAGTGTACATGACTGGCTGCTGCAAATGGACAGGGAACCATCTTTCTTTGGGTTGTATGGAGGAGGGGTCTCGCACTGTGTGATATATCAGCTCCTCCCTGGCTTGCATAGGCAGAACAGACCCATAGGAGTCCAGGAAAGATTTATTTATGATTATGAAGGATTGCAGTCAGGACACAGGACTTTCACGACACAAGCACACATATATAACAAGAGAGCTATGTGCTCCCACAGCCACTGGCTCTCACACAGTTAAGTCTGCAGTTTACATTGTGGCTGACTCCACACAGCATTCCATCTCTCACCATGACCTGCCCGGGATCCTCCTGCTATAAATCACAGCCCACCACACTTCTCCATCCTGCTGTCAGCTCCCCTATGACTCCAGCACGTGTTTCTCCCCTGTGCTATAAATCACAGACCACCGCACTGCTCCGTCCCGCTTTATACGCTGAACTTCGTGCACATAAATTAACACGTTCAGCCGGTCAATGATTGCGCTCTGCCTGCCTCTAGTCTCTGCCCAGCACATCCCCACACAGCTTATACACACTACACAGTCATGAGCCTAGTCTGGACTCTGCACTGCAGTGACAGTCGGCAGCTAGCGCTATGGTCACACCTCTTACCATGCGCTGAGCCAATCAGTGCAGGAGCTCGCCCGGGAAGCATGAGATCTCATGTGCAGAGGGGAAGAAGCACATCCTGACAGCCGGGCACTTGTCAGTGAAGAGTGCGGCTCGCAGTGACAGAGATTTCATCAGCCGGGCGGTAACTTATCTTACCTGGGCGCTCCGCCCGGCTGATTAATCCTGGGGAGAACACTGCACCTGTATAGGCTAGCTAGGTAGGATCCCCCAATACAGGTTAGATAAGTGCCCCCAGTATAGGTTAGATAGGTAGGTGCCCCTCAGTATAGGTTAGATAGGTAGGTGCCCCCCATTATAGGTTAGATTAGGTAGCTGCCCCCTAGTATAGGCTAGATTAGACAGGTGCCCCCCCAGTATAGGTTAGATTAGGTAGCTGCCCCCCCCCCCCCCAAAGTATAGGTTAGATAGGTAGGTGCCCCCCAGTATAGGTTAGATTAGGTAGCTGCCCCCCCCCCCCAGTATAGGTTAGGTAGGCACCCCCAGTATAGGTTAGGTAGGTGCCCCCCAGTATAGGTTAGATAGGTAGCTGCCCTCCAGTATAGGTTAGATTAGGTAGCTGCCCCCCAGTGTAGGTTAGATAGGTAGCTGCCTCCCAGTGTAGGTTAGATAGGCAACTGCCCCCCAGGGTAGGTTAGATTAGGTAGCTGCCCCCCCCGCGTAGATTAGATTAGGTAGCTGCCCCCCAGTATAGGTTAGATAGTTAGCTGCCCCCCCCCAGTATAGGTTAGATAGGTAGCTGCCCCCCAGTGTAGGTTAGATAGGTAGCTGCCCCCCAGTGTAGGTTAGATCAGGTAGCTTCCCCCCAGTATAGGTTAGATAGGCAGCTGCCCCCCGTGTAGGTTAGATAGGTAGCTGCCCCCCAGTGTAGGTTAGATAGGTAGCTGCCCCCCAGTGTAGATTTAGATAGGAAGCTGCCCCCCAGTGTAGGTTAGATTAGGTAGGTGCCCCCCAGTATAGGTTAGATTAGGTAGCTGCCCCCCAGTGTAGGTTAGATTAGGTAGCTGCCCCCCAGTGTAGGTTAGATTAGGTAGCTGCCCCCAGTATAGGCTAGATAGGTAGGTGCCCCCCAGCGTAGGTTAGATTAGGTAGGTGCCCCCCAGCGTAGGTTAGATTAGGTAGCTGCCCCCCAGCGTAGGTTAGATTAGGTAGGTGCCCCCAGGATAGGTTAGATAGGTAGCTGTCCCCTATAATGGAAGGGGGAGCCGGAGCCACGGGGAGGGCAGCCCGACCTCTCCCTCCCTCTCCTCTCCCGGGCGCCCTCCGTGCTCCCCCCTTTAGATGCATAGTCAGTGAGCAGGCAGGAAGCGCTGTTTACAACTCACCTGCCTGGCTCCAATCGCTGCTCTCTCGCCGCCGGTCTTTTCCTCTCTGTATACATGCTGATACACACGCTGCTTCCGGCTAAACAGGAAGCAGCGTGTGTATCAGCATCTATGCAGAGAGAGGAGACCGGCGGCGAGAGAGCGGCGCTTGGAGCCAGGCAGGTGAGTTGTAAACAGCGCTTCCTGCTTGCTCACTGACTATGCATCTGAGGGGGGAGCACAGAGGACGGCCTGGGAGAGGGAGGGAGAGGTCGGGCTGCCCTCCCCGCGGCTCTGGCCCCCCCTCCATTATAGCGCCCCCCTCCCAACAGCGCCCCGGGCGGCGGCACGGCCCTAGAAACGGGCCTGACCATGAAGTCCAAAGAACACACCAGACAGGTCAGGGATAAAGTTATTGAGAAATGTAAAGCAGGCTTAGGCTACAAAAAGATTTCCAAAGCCTTGAACATCCCACGGAGCACTGTTCAAGCGATCATTCAGAAATGGAAGGAGTATGGCACAACTGTAAACCTACCAAGACAAGGCCGTCCACCTAAACTCACAGGCCAAACAAGGAGAGCGCTGATCAGAAATGCAGTCAAGAGGCCCATGGTGACTCCGGACGAGCTGCAGAGATCTACAGCTCAGGTGGGGGAATCTGTCCATAGGACAACTATTAGTCATGCACTGCACAACGTTGGCCTTTATGGAAGAGTGGCAAGTTTGCCACAAGCCATGTGGGGGACACAGCAAACGTGGAAGAAGGTGCTCTGGTCAGATGAGACCAAAATGGAACTTTTGGGCCAAAATGCAAAACGCTATGTGTGGCGGAAAACTAACACTGCACTTCACTCTGAACACACCATCCCCACTGTTAAATATGGTGGTGGCAGCATCATGCTCTGGGGGTGCTTCTCTTCAGCAGGGACAGGGAAGCTGGTCAGAGTTGATGGGAAGATGGATGGAGCCAAATACAGGGCAATCTTGGAAGAAAACCTCTTGGAGTCTGCAAAAGACTTGGGACTGGGGTGGAGGTTCACCTTCCAGCAGGACAACAACCCTAAACATAAAGCCAGGGCAACAATGGAATGGTTTAAAACAAAACATATCCATGTGTTAGGATGGCCCAGTCAAAGTCCAGATCTAAATCCAATCGAGACTCTGTGGCAAGATCTGAAAACTGCTGTTCACAAACGCTGTCCATCTAATCTGACTGAGCTGGAGCTGTTTTGCAAAGAAGAATGGGCAAGCATTTCAGTCTCTAGATGTGCAAAGCTGGTTGAGACATACCCTTAAAGACTGGCAGCTGTAATTGCAGCAAAAGGTGGTTCTACAAAGTATTGACTCAGGGGGCTGAATAATTACGCACACCCCACTTTGCAATTTTTTTTTTTTTTTAAATGTGTGGAATCCTGTATGATTTTCTTTCCACTTCTCACATGTACACCACTTTGTATTGGTCTTTCACGTGGAATTCCAATAAAATTGATTCAGGTTTGTGGCAGTAATGTGACAAAATGTGGAAAACTTCAAGGGGGCCGAATACTTTTGCAAACCTCTGTATTTTAAATTTAGTCACATTTCATATTCCTCCATCGGCTCTTCCTCAGTAGTTCCTCTCTGTCCGTTCTTCCCATTTCCTCCCTTGCACTTTTTACTATATCATCCGGGTAACCTTTTTCTAGGAATTTCTCAGTTAGCTTCATTGCTTCCTGCTCATATTGAGTTGTTTCTGTACAATTCTTCCTGGTTCTAGTCATTTGACCTTTGGGGATATTATTTATCCATGGGGGAAAGTGGCAGCTCGTAGCCAGTATGTAGCCGTTTACATCAGTAGGTTTGGTGCAAGTCCTAGTTTTCAATCTTTTATCCTCCATATAAATGTCCAAGTCCAAGACGTATACATTCTTGGTGCTTTTTCCCATGGTGAATATTAGTCCAAAATTATTCTCATTAATCTTGCATAAGAATTCTTCAAGTGTGTTTAGGTCACCCCTCCAGATGAATAGGACGTCATCTATAAGTCTACGCTAGAGGACCAGACTCTCGCCGGGACCCCCCACCCCAAAGATGTGGGTGGACTCCCAATGGGCCATAAAGAGATTAGCATATCCCGCCGTGAACCTGGTCCCCATTGCCGTCCCACTCACATGGAGGAAATGATCCCCATTGTATATGAAGTTATTATGGGTAAAGATGAACCAGATGGAGTCCAGTAGGAATTTCCTTTGGCCTTCCATCAGGGAGTTATCTTGTTCCAAAAAGCATTGTACTGCTTCCAAACCCTTCATGTGATCGATTATTGTGTAGAATAATGTAACATCTAGGGTTCCAAGAATCCAGTCCTCCTCCCAAGTCAGTTATCTCAAGATATTAATTATGTGTCTGGTATCTTCCATAAAAGCTGGTGTATTATGTACATAAGTTTGTAAAAATGGGTCCACATATTTGGAAAGGGTGGAAGTACTGGATCCTATCCCTGATATAATGGGTCTCCCTGGTGGGGTCTCTAAGGTCTTATGGATCCTGGGAAGGTGGTAGAATATTGGAGTCCTTGGGTGAGTGACGTTAATAAATTCATATTCCTTTTTTTCAAGTATCCCTTTTTCATAGGCTTCTTTAGATAAAGTTTTAATGGGAAATAGTGATCACAACATTATAACGTTTGATCTGGTGCCGTGGGGAAGCGGGACTACTAAAACTACCAGGAGGCCGCAATAGCAGCATAGGGGGCGATATACAGGCTGGGAACGCGAACAATCACGCGCGTTCCCATGCCTTTCGGCCGGTGACGGCCAAACCGGAAGTGTTCGCCGGCGGGTCCTGGACCATCGGAGCAGGGCTGCGAGGGCACCGATCGGCTGCAGGGGGCTGAGGGAAGCCCCACGTGAGTTCATCTCATTTTTTTTGCCTGGCTTTAGGTTCACTTTAAAGTGAACCTTAAGTCCCCAAAAAAAAATGAGATGAACTCACCTGGGGCTTCCCTCAGCCCCCTGCAGCTGATCGGTGCCCTCGCAGCTCCGCTCCGATACCTCTGGACCCGCCGGTGACGACTTCCGGTTTGGCCGTCACTGGCCGACAGGCATGGGAACGCGAGTGATTGTTCGCGTTCCCAGCCTGTATATCGCCCCCTATGCTGCTATTGCGACCTCCTGGCCGCAATAGCAGCATAGGGGGCGATATACAGGCTGGGAACGCGAACAATCACTCGCATTCCCATGCCTGTCGGCCGGTGACGGCCAAACCGGAAGTGCTCGCCGGCGGGTCCAGAGGCATCGGAGCGGAGCTGCGAGGGCACCGATCGGCTGCAGGGGGCTGAGGGAAGCCCCAGGTGAGTTCATCTCATTTTTTTTTGGGACTTAAGGTTATCTTTAAGCAATTATAAGGAGTGCAATAAAAGTTGTAAAAAAGAAATTAGGCTGGCAAAGATTGAAGCTGAAAATCATATCGCTAGGGATATCAATTCTAACCGAAAGAAGTTTTACAAGTACATCAACTCTAAAAAAAGAAAGGTTGACTGTATTGGACTCCTAAAGGATGAGGGTGGGAACTCAGTGGTGGATGACCAAGGTAAGGCAGAGTTATTAAATGCTTTCTTTGCTTCTGTCTTCACAATGGAAACATCACTGTTGCAAATTACAGATGCAGAAGAGTCTCAATCTTCCAATTGTAATATTAAATACTTAACGCAGGAAGAAGAGAAGGCAAGACTAAATAAATTAAAAATGGACAAGGCACCTGGCCATGCATCCTCGGGTTTTAAGGGAATTAAGTTCAGTTATAGATAAACCCCTTTATCTTATCTTTTGTGACTCTCTTTCAACTGGCAGAGTCCCAGTGGATTGGCGTACAGCCCACGTTTTCCCATTATTTAAGAAGGGCAAAAAATCAGATCCCGGAAATTATAGATCTGTAAGCTTAACATCAGTTGTATGCAAACTATTTCAGGGGTTACTAAGAGATACTATACAAGACTTCATAGTAGAAAATAATCTTATTTATCAGCATGGGTTTACTAAAGACAGGTCCTGTTTGACTAGCATGCTCAGCTTTTATGAGGTAGTGAACGCTAATGTGGATATTGGGAATGCTGTAGTTGTGATATACTTGGACTTTGCAAAGGCCTTCGACACTGTTCCCCACAAAAGTCTGGTGCAAAAGTTGAGGATGCAAGGACTGGGGAAAGAGTCTGTGTGCATGGATAGGGAACTGGGTAATGGACAGAAAACAAAGAGTTGTAGTCAATGGATCATACTCAAAATGGGTGACTGTTAGCAGTGGGGTCCCACAGGGGTCTGTACTGGATCCAGTGCTCTTCAATTTATTTATTAATGGCCTAGTAGATGCAGTAGAAAGCAATGTTGCTATTTTTGCAGATGATACAAAATTGTGCAGAATCATCAACTCTTAGGAAGATAGTGACATATTGCAACAGGATCTGGATAGGATGGCTATATGGGCACATAAAGGGCGGATGAAATTCATTCTTGAAACATGTTAAGTCATGCATTTTGGTCGTTCCAATGGTCTAGCACCATACAAAATAAATGGGATACAGTTGGGGACATCAAACTTGGAGAAGGACTTAGGAGCACTCATCGACAACAAGTTAAATAATCGTATTCAATTCCAATCCGCTGCAGCTAAAGCTAATAAAATTTTGGGATGCATTAAAAGGGAAATAAAAACTCAAGATACTAGCATAATATTGCCCCTGTTTAACTCTCTAGTAAGGCCACATCTGGAATATGGAAATCAGTTCTGGGCACCGCATTACAGGAAAGATATTGCAGTTTTAGAGCAGGTGCAGAGACGAGCAACAAAATTGATACGTGGGACAGAAGGTCTCACTTACCAAGAAAGGTTAGATAAACTGGGTTCATTTAGTCTAGAGAAAAGACGCCTTAGAGGGGATCTAATTAACATGTATAAATACATCGGAGGGCAATATAAAAGCTTGGCGGATGAGCTTTTTGTCTCTAGGCCTTCTCAAAGGACTAGATGACATGATCTGCGCATGGAGGAAAAACGTTTTAGCCATTTATTTAGGAAAGGGTTCTTTACAGTAAGAGAGATTAAGAAGTGGAATGCCTTTGCCACAGGAAGTAGTTATGGCAAATTCTATACCTGCATTTAAAGGGGGCTTAGATGCTTTATTTGCGTTGAAAGACATCCATGGCTACAATTACTAGGTAATGCCCAGTGATGTTGATCCAGGGATTTTATCTGATTGCCATCTGGCGTTGGGAAGGAATTTTTTCCCTTTTGAGGCTAATTGGACCATGCCTTGTAAGGGTTTTTCGCTTTCCTCTGGATCAACAGGGATATGTGAGGGAGCAGGCTGGTGTTGTACTTTGTTCTCTGGTTGATCTTGATGGACGTATGTCTTTTTTCAACCCAAATAACTATGTAACTATGTAATTCCTCCTCAAATTTGGTTCCGGGGTCTCGCCTTAGTTTGATGTAGGTATTTTGGTCATTCAGTAAACTAAGGGCATAGTCTGTTGTGTTTTGGACCACTATACCTCCTCCCTTGTCTGCTGGGCGGATTGTGATTTGTTCCTTCTTTTGTAGCCCCTTTAGGGCTTTTATTTCCTGTGGTGTTAAGATTTTATAGTTGTTATATTTCGTTGGCAGTTTGTTTCCTTCTATCCTTTTAAACTAGATCCTCAAACATTCTCATCTCCTTACTCTTCTCCTGTATGGGGTAGAATCATGATCTATTCCTTAGGGATGTGTGTCGGTAGATACCTTCTTTAGTTGGGTTCTTGATTGGATTCATTGTAAAGTATTTTTTAAGGCATCATTTTCTGATGTATTTCTTGATGTCTACATACACGACTCAAATTTACTAAGATTTTTCGTTGGAGCATATTTCAGGCCTTTGGAGAATAGTCTTCTTTCTGCTTCATTTAAAGTGTAGTCACTTAAATTAAAGATGCCTAACTCTCTGTCTGTTTTCTCTAATAGTTGTTGTGCCATCTGTGTTTTCTTGGGGCCCCCCTTCCCCCTACCCCATCTCTTTCCCCTCCTCTTCCTAAAAAATATTTGTCAATGGTATTTGTGTTCTCACTCCTACCCCCCTGGCCTCTCCGTCTTGATCTGGTGTTGCTTGATATACAGTATGTTCACTGTTTATTCGTCTTTCTCCCCCACTGTGACCCTCACTGATAAGAAATTCCAACTATAAAATGCTTTCCTAGCAGAAAATGGCTTCTGAGAGCAGAAAAGAGATAAAAAGAGTCAATAGTTCATAGCTTTTAGCTCTGGCATACTTCAATTAATGTGTCATTAAGCAAAAACAATAAAACTGTTAAAACATAAAAAGTAGATTTAAACATAAAATAAAACTGTTTAATATCTTAAAAAGTCATTTTTAGGAGAAGGAAGATAGATAAAATTGTTTATTTCATTTGTTTATTTTCGCCTCGGGTGTCCTTTAATATGATTTGTATGTGTAGTACGACTAAGAAATAGAACATTATTAGCACAGATATGTGTCTCATATTGTTTCCAGTACAGGAAGAGTTAAGAAACTTCAGTTGTTATCTATGCAAAAGAGCTTCTGTGAGCTCTGCGACTTTATAAAGTTTTGGACAGCTCTGTCTCTTGAAGCACTTGTCTCAACTGTCTCTCATTGTTTCTTCTATGTTTATGGTTTTTCTGCAGAGCAAAGTTCAAAGGGTCAGTAACCTGCTCTGTAAAATAATTTAAAATTCTGAATGTACTGTGGAAACTGCAATTATTAGAGAATGATGCAATGCTATAAAAAAAGCTATATACCTGAAAATAAAAATATGACATTATTTTCTTTGCTACTAATGTTTTATTAATTATCCGTATTACAAAACCAATTCATTATAAGGTTTTTTCACTTCAGTGTCACTTTAAACTGTGTAATAACTGGGACAAATGGGCAAATAAAATGTGCCCGCTTTATCCATTGTACCACATTTTATTTTAAAACTATAATGGCTGAAACCTGTGGAATAATGTTTTTTTTTCCATTTTTGTCTCTTATTATTCTCTTTAAAGAGAACCCCAGGTGGGATTTAATTATGTTACTGGGGCACAGAGGCTGGTTGTGCACACTACGACCAGCTTCCGTTGCCCCATGGTGTTCCTTCATGTCCCCCCTGCGCGCCGCTATACCCCCCGCAGTGCTGGCGACACGCAGGGCGTCGCCAGCACAATGTTTAACTATGCGCTGTCAGTCAGCGCCGCTCCCCCGCCTCCTCCGCATCGGCGCTACCCGCCCACGTTACTTCCCTCCTATCAGCGGGAGGGAAGGGACACGGGCGGGTAGCGCCGATGCGGAAGAGGCGGGGGAGCTGCGCTGACAGACAGCGCTTAGGTAAACATTGTGCTGGCGACATGCAGCGTGTTGCCAGCACTGGGGGGGTATAGCGGCGTGCGGGGGGGACATGGAGGCACACCATGGGGCAACCGAGGCTGGTCTTAGTGTGCACAACCAGCCTCTGTGCCCCAGTAACATAATTAAATCCCACCTCGGGTTCTCTTTAAAATGCAGCTAAAATAAAATATTTCTAAGCAAAAAGAAAGCCAAATTTCTGGCATCAACACCCCCCAACGCAAATTTTCTGTGAGAAGTTCGGAAACTAATGTATTTAGGATTTTATCTTTAGTTGTGATTAATGTTCTACAACAGCGGTTTCTTATTTATTTATTTTTTGACAATCAATGCACTTTCAGTGACTGTGAGGATATACACTAATTCTAGCCCTGAACACGTGTTTATTAATCTATTTCTGGCTTGCCATTCCTGCTTTCTTTAATAGTTTAATTTGCACAGCAGGAGAGATGGCAGCGCTTTCAAACAAAAGCTTTACCTGAGTGATTTAACTGCATGGATGCGCACCTAGCATTCAAAATTGGCAAAGGGGGGTGTTAGCTTCAGTAAATAATATGTGCACAGATTATTCCCTACTGGACTTCCCCACGGGGGGTACGTCACCGCCGTGGGGAAGTCCAGTAGGGAATAATCTGATCTGTGCACATATTATTTACTGAAGCTAACACCCCCCTTTGCCTGTTTTGAATGCTAGGTGTGTAATGTAGTCCATATACTGGAGCTCTGCGCATCCATGCAGTTAAATCACTCAGGTAAAGCTTCTGTTTGAAAGCGCTGCCATCTCTCCCGCTGTGCAAATTGAACGTAAGTATACTAGTGGCTAGCTGCATTCATTGCTTCAAATTTACTTTCAAAATTTTTTTAGATTAAAATTAGTACATAATTTGCATCTGCTCTGCATTCAAGGCATGTATTTAGCTCAGTGGGGCTTTGCATTGCCTCTGTAGGCTTACATTGCAGGTGCAGCCTTGAGCGCTGTCATTTATCTGTCTGTCTGCTTTAACCACTTCCCGACCGCCGTATGTACAATTGGCGGCCGGGAAGTGCACCCCGCAAGGACCGCCGTATTGACAATTGGCGGCGGTCCTTGTAGGGGCATGGGCGGAGCGATCGCGTCATCAGTGACGCGATCCTCCGCCTCCGCCTGGCGCCGCTCACCCGCCGCAACATCCCGCCGGCCATACGGAAGCGCCGGCGGGATGTTAACCCGACGATCGCCGCATACAAAGTGTATAATACACTTTGTAATGTTTACAAAGTGTATTATACAAGCTGCCTCCTGCCCTGGTGGTCCCAATGTCCGAGGGACCACCAGGGCAGGCTGCAGCCACCCTAGTCTGCACCAAGCACACTGATTTCCCCCCCCCTGCCCCAGATCGCCCACAGCACCCATCAGACCCCCCCCTGCCCACCCCCCAGACCCCTGTTTGCACCCTATCACCCCCCTAATCACCCATCAATCACTCCCTGTCACTATCTGTCAACGCTATTTTTTTTTTGTATCCCCCCCCTGCCCCCCGCTCCCTCCTGATCACCCCCCACCCCTCAGATTCTCCCCAGACCCCCCCCCCAGACCCCCCCCCCCCATGTACTGTATGCATCTATCCCCCCTGATCACCTGTCAATCACCTGTCCATCACCTGTCAATCACCCGTCAATCACCCCCTGTCACTGCCACCCATCAATCAGCCCCTAACCTGCCCCTTGCGGGCAATCTGATCACCCCCCCACACCAATAGATCGCCCGCAGATCCGACATCAGATCACCTCCAAAATCCATTGTTTACATCTATTCTCTCCTCTAAACACCCACTAATTACCCATCAATCACCCATCAATCACCCCCTATCACCACCTGTCACTTTTACCTATCAGATCAGACCCTAATCTGCCCCTTGCGGGCACCCAATCACCCGCCCACACGCTCAGATTGCCCTCTGACCCCCCCTTATCAATTCACCAGTGCATTAATTACATCTGTTCTTCCCTGTAATAACCCACTGATCACCTGTCAATCACCTGCCAATCACCTATCACCCATCAATCACCACCTGTCACCCCCTGTCACTGCCACCCATCAATCAGCCCCTAACCTGCCCCTTGCGGGCAATCTGATCACCCACCCACACCATTAGATCGCCCGCAAACCCGCCGTCAGATTACCTCCCAAATGTATTGTTTACATCTGTTATCTTCTCTAAACACCCACTAATTACCCATCAATCACCCCCTATCACCAACCGTCACTGTTACCTATCAGATCAGACCCTAATCTGCCCCTTGCGGGCACCCAATCACCCGCCCACACGCTCAGATTGCCCTCAGACCCCCCCCCCCCTTATAAATTCGCCAGTGCATTAATTACATCTGGCCTTCCCTGTAATAACCCACTGATCACCTGTCAATCACCTGCCAATCACCTATCACCCATCAATCACCCCCTGTCACTGCCACCCAACAATCAGCCCCTAACCTGCCCCTTGCGGGCAAACTGATCACCCACCCACACCAATAGATCGCCCGCAGATCCGACATCAGATCACCACCCAAGCGCAGTGTTTCCATCTATTCTCTCCTCTAAACACCCACTAATTACCCATCAATCACCCATCAATCACCCCCTATCACCACCTGTCACTGTTACCCATCAGATCAGACCCTAATCTGCCCCTTGCGGGCACCCAATCGCCCGCCTACACGCTCAGATTGCCCTCAGACCCCCCCTTATCAATTCGCCAGTGCAATATTTACATCTGTTCTCCCCTGTAATAACCCACTGATTACCTGTCAATCACCTATCAATCACCCATCAATCACCCCCTGTCACTGCCACCCATCAATCACCCCCTGTCACTGCCGCCCATCAATCACCCGCTGTCACTGCCACCCATCAATAAGCCCCTAACCTGCCCCTTGCGGGCAATCTAATCACCCACCCACACCAATAGATCGCCCGCAGATCCGACGTCCGATCACCTCCCAAGTGCAGTGTTTACATCTGTTCTCTACCCTAAACACCCACTAATTACCTATCAATCACCCCCTGTCACTGCTACCTATCAGATTAGACCCCTATCTGCCCCTAGGGCACTCAATCACCCGCCCACACCCTCAGAATGCCCTCAGACCCCAGCCCTGATCACCTCGCCAGTGCATTGCTTGCATCTATTCCCCCCTCTAATCACACCTTGAGACACCCATCAATCACCTCCTGTCACCCCCTAGCACACCTACCCATCAGATCAGGCCCCAATTTGCCCCGTGTGGGCTCCTGATCACTCGGCCAAACCCTCAGATCCCCCTCAGACCCCCTTCCGATCACCTCCCCAGTGCATTGATTGCATCTATTTTCCCCTCTAACCACCCCCTGAGACACCCATCAATCACCTCCTGTCACCCCCCTAGCACTCCTATCCATCAGATCAGGCCCAATACAACCTGTCATCTAAAAGGCCACCCTGCTTATGACCGGTTCCACAAAATTCGCCCCCTCATAGACCACCTGTCATCAAAATTTGCAGATGCTTATACCCCTGAACAGTCATTTTGAGACATTTGGTTTCCAGACTACTCACGGTTTTGGGCCTGTAAAATGTCAGGGCGGTATAGGAACCCCACAAGTGACCCCATTTTAGAAAAAAAGACACCCCAAGGTATTCTGTTAGGTGTATGACGAGTTCATAGAAGATTTTATTTTTTGTCAAAAGTTGATTTTTATTGGTTTTTTTTCACAAAGTGTCATTTTTCACTAACTTGTGACAAAAAATAAAATCTTCTATGAACTCGCCATACACCTAACGGAATACCTTGGGGTGTCTTCTTTCTAAAATGGGGTCACTTGTGGGGTTCCTATACTGCCCTTGCATTTTAGGGGCCCTAAACCGCGAGGAGTAGTCTAGAAAACAAATGCCTCAAAATGACCTGTGAATAGGACGTTGGGCCCCTTAGCGCACCTAGGCTGCAAAAAAGTGTCACACATGTGGTACCGCCGTACTCAGGAAAAGTAGTATAATGTGTTTTGGGGTGTATTTTTACACATACCCATGCTGGGTGGGAGAAATTTCTATGTAAATGGACAATTGTGTGTAAAAAAAATCAAACAATTGTCATTTACAGAGATATTTCTCCCACTTAGCATGGGTATGTGTAAAAATACACCCCAAAACGCATTATACTACTTCTCCTGAGTACGGCGGTACCACATGTGTGGCACTTTTTTTTACACCCTAAGTACGCTAAGGGGCCCAAAGTCCAATGAGTACCTTTAGGATTTCGCAGGTCATTTTGCGACATTTGGTTTCAAGACTACTCCTCACGGTTTAGGGCCCCTAAAATGCCAGGGCAGTATAGGAACCCCACAAATGACCCCATTCTAGAAAGAAGACACCCAAAGGTATTCCGTACGGAGTATGGTGAGTTCATAGAAGATTTTATTTTTTGTCACAAGTTAGCGGAAAATGACACTTTGTGAAAAAAACAATTAAAATCAATTTCCGCTAACTTGTGACAAAAAAATAAAAACTTCTATGAACTCACCATTCTCCTAACGGAATACCTTGGGGTGTCTTCTTTCTAAAATGGGGTCATTTGTGGGGTTCCTATACTGCCCTGGCATTTTAGGGGCCCTAAACCGTGAGGAGTAGTCTTGAAACAAAAATGACCTGTGAAATCCTAAAGGTACTCATTGGACTTTGGGCCCCTTAGTGCAGTTAGGGTGCAAAAAAGTGCCACACATGTGGTATTGCCGTACTCAGGAGAAGTAGTATAATGTGTTTTGTGGTGTATTTTTACACATACTCATGCTGAGTGGGAGAAAGATCTCTGTAAATGGACAATTGTGTGTAAAAAAAATTAACAAATTGTCATTTACAGAGATATTTCTCCCACCCAGCATGGGTATGTGTAAAAATACACCCCAAAACACATTATACTACTTCTCCTGAGTACGGCAATACCACATGTGTGGCACTTTTTTGCAGCCTAACTGTGCTAAGGGGTCCAAAGTCCAATGAGCCTCTTTAGGCTTTACAGGGGTGCTTACAATTTAGCACCCCCCAAAATGTCAGAACAGTAAACACACCCCACAAATGACCCCATTTTGGAAAGTAGACCCTTCAAGGTATTCAGAGAGGGGCATGGTGAGTCCGTGGCAGATTTCATTTTTTTTTGTCGCAAGTTAGAAGAAATGGAAACTTTTTTTCTTTCTTTTTTTTCTCACAAAGTGTCATTTTCCGCTTACTTGTGACAAAAAATAATATCTTCTATGAACTCACTATGCCTCTCAGTGAATACTTTGGGATGTCTTCTTTCCAAAATGGGGTAATTTGGGGGGTATTTATACTATCCTGGAATTCTAGCCCCTCATGAAACATGAGAGGGGGTCAGAAAAGTCATAGATGCTTGAAAATGGGAAAATTCACTTTTTGCACCATAGTTTGTAAACGCTATAACTTTTACCCAAACCAATAAATATACACTGAATGGGTTTTTTTTTATCAAAAACATGTTTGTCCACATTTTTCGTGCTGCATGTATACAGAAATTTTACTTTATTTGAAAAATGTCAGCACAGAAAGTTAAAAAAATCATTTTTTTGCCAAAATTCATGTCTTTTTTGATGAATATAATAAAAAGTAAAAATCGCAGGAGCAATCAAATAGCACTAAAAGAAAGCTTTATTAGTGACAAGAAAAGGAGCCAAAATTCATTTAGGTGGTAGGTTGTATGAGCGAGCAATAAACCGTGAAAGCTGCAGTGGTCTGAATGGAAAAAAAGTGGCCGGTCCTTAAGGGGTAGAAAGCCCTAGGTCCTCAAGTGGTTAATAGTTTGTTAAAAAAGACAGCACTTAAGAGGTGAACTGATATTAAAATAATAATTAATTTCCCCCCAGCGGCAGTTCACCACTGCCTCGCATGAACTTCCGAGGTTGGAATGTAAACCACTGTGCCATGAAGTAAGGTATAGATATGTAATAAAATGGATGTAACCTTGTATAAAATGTAGTGAAGATTAATATGGCAAAAATGCTGCAAAATCAGCTCCTAGAAGTCTGTTCATTTTTATGGGATGGTTGAACAATTGGTGCGGTGTGATTTGCACGCTGCATAAGAGCCACCCCGGGTGGGGGCGGTGCAAGGCACAACACTTCCTTGGATGCCTATACTGGGGGCACCTATACCTGGCTTACCTTTACTAGGGGGAAAGAATGCCTGGCTTACCTTTACTGGGGGCACCGATACCTGGCTTCCTATACTGAGGGCACCTATACTAGGCTACCTATACTGGGGGTATCTATACCTGGCTATCTTTACTGGGGATACCTATATCTGGCTACCTATATTTGGGGCAACTATACCAGGCTATCTTTACTGGCGGCTATAACGTGCAGTGCAAATTGTCAGGTGCTGTACGATCAAAGGGGGGGGGGCACGTCCTCACAAGTTAGTTTTAGGCAGCAATAAGTCTACAACCAGCCCTGTGTGCAGCTGTCTGTAAATTGGACAGTGAACTGTGACGGTGAGAGGTAGGAGTGTGGAGGAACTGGGCATGAGGACTGGTAGTCGGAGGCACTGTGTTAAGGAGGTGACACTGTTGGGAAGATACAGAACAGTATTGTGCAAGGAAGTGGGCGTGGAGGAGTGCTGTTGTGCGGAGTATTAAAGCGTTGTTAGCTGTCTGTGGGATGGCAGCAACACAATCGGTGAGGGGCTTGAGTATACTGTTGGAGGTGCGAACAAACACATGTGCATAGTAGGGGCCATGATTGTTATATTGGTATTGAATACCGATATTTTACAATACTTCTTTACACTTCAATAGTATAATATCTGTACATTTACCAATATTGTACTATCGCCTTTCCTTGGACGCTCAAATTTCCACTCGCCCTTTTATTACGTACGCCTTTTATCTTCTATTGAGGTGGTGCTGGACAAAGAGAGTGAAGATACATGATAGCAGCATTGGGACTTGGAAGAAGAGAAGACTATACAGAGGATAACAACACTATTGGCTTGATTCATCAAGCTGCTCTGCACTTAACCCGCCCTGAGCCCCGGGTCCAGTGGCTTTCTAGGACATGATCCTGGCGCTTTGATTGGTCCAATAGGCTACCTGTTACTTGACAGGCAGCCTATTGGGCCAATCAACTTGCGGGGATCATGTCTTATAAAGCCACTGGCCCCAACAGGCCTCAGGGCATGTTCAGTGGAGCGGCCATTAGTTACAAGGAGCGTGCATAAATTACCAGTGCACACTATGCTGCGCTACCGCAGCATAGTGTGTGCTGAGCTCACACTCCTCTCATTAAGCTGTGCTGCTTAAGCAATTAAATGAGGTGAGGATTGGTTACCTAGAGATGGATGTCTAGGCTTTTATAATAAACAAGGAGTTTTATTGCACAGCAAAGAGCGCATACCTGCTAGGTAAGAAAATTCTTACCTCATTAAACTGTTTTTAATTATATTATACTCCATAGGGCCCCTCTTACCCCATTACTTGCATATGTCCAACCCTTTAGAGGGATGAGTGTGCAGTCGCAATACTTAAAGTAAACCTGAGATGAAGGGGGTGGGGATTATACATATGGTACCTGTGGACTTAAATAGAAGTCGTATGGGGAACCGGCGCCTTTTAGCAAAAAGGCATTCATGTCCTACAAGACTTCTATTTTACTTTGTCTCTTTTTTACTTACTAACTTAGAAAGCATCTGCAAAGAAGAATGGGCCCTACTGAGTTATCTGCAAACCTGATGGCTAACCAAAAGAAATGTATGACCTCTGTGATTGCCAACAAGGGTTTTGCCACCAAGAGCTAAGTCATCTTTTGATAGGGGATCAAATACTTATTTCACTTATTTCAATGCAAATCAAACTCTGACTTTGGGGCACTAGATTTTTGAGGGTTCTCTTGTTGTTATTCTGTCTATCACAGCTACAATAGGCCCACCATTACAATTATAGACTGATAATTTCTTGGCCAGAGGAAAAATTAGCAAAATTTGCTGGGGATCAATTACGTATTTCCCTCACTATATGTTATGGAGAACAGTGGAAACGAGGGGAAAACCTCTTTCAAATAGACTGTAGTTTTTGAGAAAATATACTTAATGTAAAGTAGGAAAAACTGTTTTTAAATGTGGTTTAATGACAGATAATGTATCTACCCATCAGTTGTGAAAATGTACATATATCCACAGAAATAGCAGGGAATTTCCTGCCAGGGTTTCTGGTAATCAGTAGGCATTGCATTGTAACCAGCAGGAAATCCCGTAGAAAGTTGCACCTGTCAGGATCTATGCCTTTGTTATCCTGCTGGTGGCAGCACTGGTGAACTTTGGTGCAGACTTCTTCAGTCCACCAACAGATGGCTCTTGTCTTGCTGGGAGTTGTGCAACTCCCTGGCTTGCCAGCAGATGGAACTGTGAGGAGATTCTGGAGCTTCACCTGATCGATGTGCTGCATATTTAAGGGTGGACTTCTTAGCAGCACATTGCTAGATCATTCTGGTACTCTTGTAGTGTTGTGACTCTAGCCATTATTCCTGTGCTCCCTGATCCTTGCTCCTGTACTCTGAACTCCTGGTTTTGACCCTTGCTATTCTGACTATTCCTTGCCTACTGATATATTCTGATATTGCCTGGCTTGATTATTGCATGCCTGACTGATCTCTTGTATGCCGATGTTGGTTTATCCACTCCTGTATATATCATGAGATCTGTGTTCATGTGTGTGTCGTATTCACTAAGACAAATAACATGCCTTATCAGAGTAGCATAGCAAGCGCTACGAACCCGCAGTGTCTGGGCAGGACGAGTGGAGCTCTTGTCATTGCTAATTAGCAGGCAGAAGTTCGTAGTGCTCGTTTTGCTACTCTGATAAGGCGTGTTAACTTTGGTAAGGAGTGTTATCTCTGATAAGGCGTGTTAACTCGGATAAGGCATGATATTCTAAGTGAATCAAGCCCATTGTGTGATCTGTGTTGTTGTATATTTGTTGTATTTATTTGTATAGTTAGTTAGTCAGTTAGAGGGGTTCTGGTATTTGTGGTTCATCGTGTCACTGATTGTATGATTGTCTGTGTATTGTGGTTGTACATTTGAATTGCTGCACCTTTGTAAATAAACGCCTTATTCACCTTCAAATCCAACCTGTGCAGACCTTCAGTATTTCTTATATGTGATTTCTTGCTCCTGCCTTGTCTTGATAAGAATCTGCATGTGCAGATCCTTACAGCACTGCTTTTGCCAGGGATCGCTGTACAGCCACAAAACTGCTGTATAATGATCACTGTAAAATATACCTGCTATTTGCACTAATAAAAATAAATGTAAAAAAATTATGTGGGGTCCTCCTCCCAAGCCTCTTTAATGGCTTGTCAACCATGCAGGCTGGTATAACTAGAATGGGGAGCCTGGACCGCATGGGGCTCTTCCCCCTGAGCTATACCAGCCCGCATAATCCATGATATGGGAGCTTCTGAATGAGAGGGGTGGCAAATCCTCAACCTCTCCCCCAGAGCCCTTTCCATAACATGGTCAAGGTTCTTTTCCGCACCTCTAATGCCTAGGAGGAGGTGGGGGTCTAGGCCCTATGGGTTTTATTGTGGCATTTGGGGGTCCACTTCAACAAGGGTATTCCAACATAAACCCCCCCCCCCCCACCCCTAGGAAAATGAGTATGGGGTAGCCAAATTATTGTAAATTCCTTCTGTTTTAAGAAGGCAAACCAAACTAAGCATTGCTTTTTAGTAGGAGGGTTCTTCGGTCTGTTTTAATCCCCTATACTCGTGCTTTTGGGTCACCTCAAGCAGCTTGGTTACTGTGTTGTATATCCCTAGGTTATACTATGTTGTATATCCCTAGGTTATGCTATTGGTATTCCACTGGAAGCAATTGATTCCTACCATACACAGCAAGCTCAATTTTGATAGATTTCAGCAGAAATCTATTGAGAATTGCTCAGACTGAAAGCATTGTACAACTTGATGCAGTGCATTGCTATGGGTTATCGATCCCCCATTGCTCTGGACCCGCCCCCATCGCACAAAGATTTCTCAACATATTTGATCAGACTTTGCTCAATTAACGCCCACAAAACTGGACAAAAATCAATCAAATGGTTATTTTGGATCAATGCATTCCTGCTAGATTCGATCAAATTGATTAAATCTGCCAAAAATCGATCACAAAATATCATGCGTGTATGACCAGCTTAACCCAGGGAGGAATAGCCTAATTAGTTCAGCAATGACAGGAGCAAATTGTAAAATTCTCAAACAGAACTCACAGGCTTTTAAGCAGAGCAGATTGTTCAAATAGTGGGGCTATCATGGAAGAAAAGTTATCTACAGATGTACCTGCCTGGCACCATGGCACGCTTTAATCCTTTCTTGCTAGCAGGCTGCTTCTGTGAGGACAGGTCACAGACTGGGCATTCCAGCACCCAGGCTGTGTCTGGCAGGGAAAAAAGGGAGGAGGGAGTCTTGCAATCACTCTACCAGCTGAGCGAAAGTAATGGAGAGGGTAGGAAACGGGAGGGAGAGAAACACAGCATGTGTGTCATTCCTTTTCTCTGTAGTAGAGCATTGCTGCAGGGAGCTTGTTTTCACACACTCTATAAGTTACTCACGGACCACAGGGACAGGGAAAATAAATCACTTTATTTACGGACTGTCCGTAAATTTACTGACGCCTGGCAACACTGTGCCCCTTCCCATCTTTGTCCAGTAATCTGTCTAGTAGTGTGCTAGTACAGGAGATTATCAGGGCATGCTTTGCATACCATGTGTCCACCCCCTTTCCCTGCCCTCCAGGCTGCAAGGCTGGCAAAAGGTGCTGCTGGCACTACACTGTTTCCAAGAGAATCCTTTTACGGTTCCAGCCACTTTTCACCTTGTGCCCGGCCAGACTAGCCTTGTATGGGCACCCTGCAGCCAGTTACAGAGCCCGAGGGGGGCAAGGTCGGTGCCCAAGTGCCTAATATGGGTAGACAGAAACTGAGCCTTCACCCAGAGGAAGGGTGTGCGGAAAGGAGTAACGGGTTATATATAAATATACCCTTTATACAGGACTGTAGCCTGATTGAGCTGGAGAGTTTATCGGCCCTCTGCACTGCCTGAGAGAGACCGGAGCCCAAGGTAAGGAGGTGGGAAGAGGAGGAATGGGGGAGAGCGGAGGTGGGAAGAGGAGGACTGGGGGAGAGCGGAGGTGGGATGTACACCTTAGAGATGCAGCTAGGGGTTGGAGCCAGAGGCAAGGCATAACCAGCTGCTCCCATTATACACACATCGAAAAACACATTTTCAAAGAAAGAAAAAAAATAAAGCACAAACAAATTCAAGTGAAGATGAATTTTATTTCACAACGCATAATTAAAAGGAGTTGGGCAAATTATACACTCACATACATTAACAAATTCACACTTTAGTGAGCTAGTATGCTTGAGGAGACACACCTCTTCCTGTTCTTTAGTTGGGGCTAGTTTGCTTGAGGTGACCCATTAGTCTACTTGTCCTGCAGACTTGTAGAGACATCCCCAGTGTCATTGCATATAACATGGATCAAGAGGAGATGACAGCACTGTGTAAAGCATCTCACCGTGTCCTGGGAGCATAGTAATAAAAAAAAATGCCCTTGTTCTGCAGCTCAGGTGGGCTCTCGTAGTACTCCTGTACAAGACTGAACAATAGAATAATGAATAGCGGCATGCATGGAATACTACCAGTACAATCCTTAGTGGTGCGGATGGTACATAGTACTAGTAGTGAAATATAAGTAAACAATTACATGAGCGTATTGCTAAATGTAGTTTGTCTTTTCAAGTAAGATGTCATTTTCCCAATTATATAGTCAATAATTAAATGTGTGTATGCCATGGCAGGTTCCCTGCTGCTGACTTGGAATTTATAGAGTCCTTTAGCCTGCTGCGATACAATTCAAATGTCAACTTTACAGGCGGCTTCTGCCATACCCATGGAACCTGCCTGAAATATCTAAAATTTTTGCATTCCCGTGATTTTGACTGATGAAGCCGAAATCACTTTTTACAGATCTGAAGTGTGATGAGGAGCAATAGTCTATCTGTGTTGATGGGGCATCATCTGCCTCAGTGGCTGCATAGCTTTCTACTGCAGAAGAAGTGTAAAGCTAGCAGAGCAACAGTGCAATTGTTTTTCAGTCTGATTTTCTGAAGACATCTGACTGAGATAAAATGATGTTATGTGGTGCATTGATAATTATTTTATTCAAAAGACAAAGCTGGCCTGTGATAAGTTGGCCGTACTATAGATCAGAACAGAAGTAGACCAGGTAAAAGATCGCTATCTACCTGATATCACTTATTTAAACAGGCTACCATCTTGAACCAGTTTAATAATAATTGAATGCAACATCCAACCTGTTCAAAACATCTAATAATGTTTACCTACTTGGGGAAAGTTCACACTGAACTTCCCAAAAAATTTCTAAATTGGCTTCTTTCGCCAACGTGTTACACACACAGTACTTTGCCAGCATTCATTTGTAATGTGCATTTTGTCTGGTAGCACACTGCTTGTCTTTCATTATTACGATGGAACCTGATGCACCACAGAAGCAATGCACCAATGTGAATATACCAATTTTGGGACCTTTGCTGCGCATTGTCATGCAACTATAACTTATGTTATAACGCATGCAACATGCATAGTGTGAATGCACCCTAGTAGATAGAGCTGATCTATGATGGGTAGCCCTGGTGTGTCATACGCTAGGCACACATTTTGTAATTAGTGGTAGATAAGGTAAGCAATCTTTATCTTCCTGATATCGAACATTTACCTAGTCTACCATCTTGCACCAGTAGGTAATGGGCAGTATTTCAGCAGAAATCTGGTCAAATACCATTTGCACCACTGCAGCTGCTAGCTTAGTACTGCCTGATGCAGTTGTAGCCTCACTTACCACTCCCACCTGCACCCCCTCTCCCCCTTTCTTCCTCCAGCTAGCATTAACCAGGTAAAGAATGTCAAATCAATATTGGATTGATATTCTTCATGAAATATCTATTGAGATACCTGGTTTGTAATATATTTCCATTCAATGTGATACTCATATCACCTTAATCATCACATTTATTAAAAATCGTGTAATCTAATGGATGCCTGCCTATAGAACTAGTCTGTGGTAGATTGAGCTGGTCTGCAATATAAGCAGAAGTAAGCAGACAGGTAACTGGGAGGGTGTGCCTATGAATCATTCGCTGGGAGATTTGGGTGCAGGGTAACACCGATAAATGGCTTACCCTGTTCCTTCCTACACAAGTCCCAGCAGTGTTAATTACTATTCCCCCTCCAGGTGATGGATAGTGGGGGTAAGATGGAATTCGACTTCCAGCTATTGCTGGCAGACAAATTACACTGTTTTGTAATAATTTGTGCTCCATCTTTTGGCGGCGCCCAAATCACTCACTGAGGGCTGTTATAGCCGTAATACCTATTACAGGCTATGGTGGCACCGGCTGCGCCCAAATCTCTTTCGCTGTTTTCACAGCGTTCACTGGGAGGTACCACTGAATACCCATATTTGCAAATGAATGCAAGTAGCCTTCAATATGAATTCCTGTACATGTAAATGCAATAGTCCCAATGCCCTGGCACAATCTGAGATGCTTCACATTCCATTGCACGCTGGTCACACATTACAAAAAGACCTGTCAGTATCTTAAGGTCAGAGTATTTATTTTAGAATAGTTACTAATTATTTAGAAATCTAAGTGTTTGTGAAACCACTTAAAGCGGAATGAAACCCAGCATTTCTTCTTTGCTCTAATAGATTATTTACAGCATATTATATGCAACCAGCATTTTTTTTTACTAGAACAGCATTCAAAGGATTACACACAGGAAGTTCCCTGCCAGCAAAGCTGGACACATCCAAAGTGCAGATAATGTTATCTTGTATTTACCGTAATTGTATCAAGTGAGGAATGTAAATAAACACTTCTCTAGCACTGCAGGCTATGCTGAACAAAGTCAGACAATCAGAAAGCATTTCTGCTTGTTAGAACATGAATAAAGCAGTTATAAATAAAATACAAAGTCAGCTCTCAGAGAAAAAAAAGTGTACTTTGGGAACTTATAATAATAATAATAGTAATAATACATATGCACAAAAGCAAATATGATAACAGTATGGCATATAAAAAGTAGGAAAACATGTTTTAATTGAATATTACGTCAGGGTTTTATACCGCTTTAACAAACCTTGGTGCCTGCATAGGAATAGTTTGGTGAGACACAGGCAGTAGGCATGTTCAGAGCTGGGACAAGGTCCTCCAGCACCCAAGGCTGAGACACCAAGGTGCGCCCCCCCCCCATCCCTCCCACCCCAGTCGTCACACACTGATTGCTACTAGACTAAGAGGCGCCCCAGAGCCCCCAACACCATAATCACTAGTTATCTGGCTTGCAGTCACTGCTATGTATCCCCTATTCTTATTTATTTCTGCTTAATACACAATTAGGAATGACAGCTGAATGAATTGTGTGCCCCCTCCTACACTGCGCCCTGAGGCTGGAGCCTCTCCAGCCTATGCCTCGGCCCGGCCCTGAGCATGTTGATGCTTCCCTCTCCCTTAAGGCTCAGTTTCCACTTTCAGCGGATCAGAACAGTCTATTCGCATCACAGCGGAGCAGACCAGTTCAGTTACATAGCGATGGATTAATGCATGAAGCTGTGGTAATATTGCTGTGCGCAGACAGCGCACAGCATTATTACTACTACTACCGGCAGCAGGTTACCACGAGTTATGTTATTAGTGTGACCCACGGTACTCAAGTATATATATTACTGCAGCTTCATGCGTTAACCCCATAGTTTGGTTGAAAGAAGACATCCGTCCATCAAGTCCAATCAGAATAATATATCCACTCCACACCATTTCCTTGTCCCGTTCGTGTCCAGAGTGAATGTGTATAGGAATCACATTTGCTATCCAGTAAAAATGCAGCAGGTAGCAACTTTGTGTTCCATTAACTGCAACACAGCAAATGGATCTGTTTTGTAATGCAAGTGGAAGCAAACCCTATTTTTTGCATTGGATTAGTTTGCTGTGTTTTTGGAGTGTGTACTTTTTCTGTACATGTGGGAACCGATTACCCTGGGAATACCAGCAGTTGCAGTAACGTACAGACAGACACTGCCGAGGCAGAGAAGGTGTTATGTACTGACTGGTTGTGCAGACAGGGAAAGGGTGTCTGTGTGGGCAGAAGTAATTGGGTAGACTGTGAACAGGTCACTATTTAGCAACAATAACTCTATCGAAGCTGACAGTTAGCAAGCTTTTAATTATTCAATTACCGGCTGCTGCTCCATTTCTAAAATATCTGGAGGGGACACACAGAGTCCAAGCCAAGAAAATGTAACACAAAACACAAGGTGGAATTCAAGCCAAAGTTATTGCTTTCCGTTTTAGATAGCATGCGAATGGGTTAGGGCCCCTGTCAGGTATCTACATATATGAATTTTTCCTTCAGTTTACATTTCTTTCATTTTGGAGCTCAGACATCAATAGCGGAATAGTGAATTGTTCCATTGTTAAGTTTTTATTAATGTTTATAGCCCAACTGAATTGATTTACTTAAGTAACCTCTAGGGGGGACTAAAGATGGTGGATGAGATGCAAATAATTATGACTTGCCTGCAAATGTCATGCAAATAGTATGCATCTTGGAATTAGGGGTTGAGTTTTTAATGTAGCAGTCTTTATTTGTGTAATAGAGAAATTCCACTGAAATTGTTTGTAATTCTGTTATTTTCATTTACACTTTAAGAAAGCTGCCATCATGTGTGACGATGAAGAGACCACCGCACTTGTGTGTGACAATGGCTCCGGGCTTGTGAAAGCTGGATTTGCTGGAGATGATGCCCCAAGAGCAGTGTTCCCATCTATTGTTGGCCGTCCCCGTCACCAGGTATATAAACATTTCTAAAGGCAAAAAAAAATTAAAAAAATAAATTATAGACAAAACATTTTTAGGATTTTTTTGACTTCCCTTTATTTCACAGTTTAGCTCTATTAAACACACGAGATCAAATTTCCATACATTTTTCAGAAATAACACAAAAATGGTGTTATTTGACTTTACCAAATGATTTGTGACAGTTTTCAACTGTCTCTCATGTGTGAATGAAGGACTAACTGAAGAGTTCAATAAAGCTTATGTTATCTGATAGACCATTAAAACCATAAACCAGTTGGGGCCCATTTCCACTTCTTAATGATGCGAATGCGGCTACCTAGCCGCATCGCATCACTTTCGCCGCCGGGCGCATCGCTTCTGCATCTCCCGATGCGGAAGTCAATTGAGGAGATGGGACGCGGCTGCGGGTGGAAGCGGGCGTGCGAGAATCTGCAGCATGCTGCAGATTCTCGGATCGCTTTGCACCGCTCCGCACAACACGCACGCAGTGGAAACTCTTCCATTGCCATACATGTGTTTCAGGACACCCGCGGTGTGATGCGGCTATGTAGCCGCATTGCACCGCTCCTAGTGGAAATGGGCCCTAAGGCTGAAACTAGTGATAATTTAAAGAGGAACTCCAGTGAAAATAATGTAATAAAAAAAAGTGCTTCATTTTTACAATAATTATGTATAAATGATTTAGTCAGTGTTTGCCAATTGTAAAATCTTTTAAATCCCTGATTTACATTCTGACATTTATTACATGGTGACATTTTTACTGTTGGCAGGTGATGTAGCTGCTGCTTGCTTTTTTGGCAGTTGGAAACAGCTGTAAACAGCTATTTCCCACAATGCAACAAGGTTCACAGACAGGAAACTGCCAGGAGTACCACGGTCCTCAGAGTTTTTTGTGGGAGGGGTTTCACCACAATATCAGTCATACAGCGCCCCCTGATGGTCTGTTTGTGAAAAGGAATAGATTTCTCATGTAAAAGGGGGTATTAGCTAGCTACTGATTGGGATAAAGTTCAATTCTTGGTCGGAGTTTCTCTTTAAACTCAGGTTAATGAATCCTTACTGAACTTAGTGCATCAATCCTTTAGAGCACAATGTAACTTTCCACTGTGAATGCAGCTTAGTGTTTATTAGTAATTTAGGAGTACTACTGTACTTAGACCTTTTTGCCATACAGTAGATCATAATTTTTAGTGTGATTTCTTTTCTTAGGGTGTCATGGTTGGTATGGGTCAGAAGGATTCCTACGTAGGTGATGAAGCCCAGAGCAAGAGAGGTATCCTAACTCTGAAATATCCAATTGAACATGGTATCATCACCAACTGGGATGATATGGAGAAGATCTGGCATCACACTTTCTACAATGAGCTGCGTGTAGCCCCAGAGGAACATCCCACCCTGCTTACTGAGGCTCCACTGAACCCCAAGGCCAATCGTGAAAAAATGACTCAAATCATGTTTGAAACCTTCAATGTTCCAGCAATGTATGTTGCAATCCAGGCAGTGCTGTCTCTCTATGCCTCTGGCCGTACCACTGGTAAGTGACAAAGCAACATAGTTAGTGATTTAGCCAAGAATCATTCATAATATTTTTCTTTATATAGCCTGAGACTTATATCCTTAATGTTTACAGGTTATTTTGTCCAAAATTGATAGCTGTGGTTTAAATATACATAGAATAACTGCAAGCTTTGATAAATCCAAATTGACTTTAAAGTCAGTTGCCTAGCTATTTTAAAATCTAACAAGCATTATTTTGTATTATAAAAATAAATAAATCAGTAACACTAAAATGTGTAAAAATTAAAGTTTATGTAAAACATGTGACTAAATTGTGAATATTTTTGACTCTAGGTATTGTACTAGACTCTGGTGATGGTGTAACCCACAATGTCCCCATTTATGAAGGGTATGCTTTACCACATGCAATCATGCGTCTTGACTTGGCTGGTCGTGACCTAACTGACTATCTCATGAAGATCCTCACAGAACGTGGCTACTCCTTTGTTACAACTGGTATGTGCTAACAGAAAGATCACAATGTAATAACAATCTGCTTTTGTTTTGGCTGACTGCTGTCATACTACTCAAACCCATATTCCATAGGTTTATATTTTCACACAAAAGTATTAAAAGAAAAACGTCACCCCAAACATTTAATTTTAAACAAAGGGGTATATGCTCACAACCTCTGCTTGGTTTTTACATCTGATACTGTATTACCTGACTGGGAAAATCTCTTGAACACACACGGCTAAAAACAAAATGTCAAGAAGAGGTAGAATTTTGCATAACCTTGATGTGTCACTAATTAAAGAGATAGGGATGTGATTGAAATCCTGCAGTGCACTGCAAACAAAGACATGACCTTGCGGTGTTCACTCACACTCTCATGCCCAACACAAACCCAAACATCCCAACATCTCCCCCCAAATTGTCATAACCTAACCACAAATTAACAAGGAAAACATTAGCAAAACCAGCATTAATATAACAAACCATAACACTGTAAAATATTTTCAACCAGTTCTTCAAATATTTGTCGCATTGCTAGAGGTAACTGAAGAGCCTCCACCTTAAATCAATCAACTGTGGATGAAAACCAAAGACTGGGGCCCCCTTGGCTTACATACCCAAACCAGCACCGTATTACCATGGACACTGGAACTCCAAATGCAATCCTAGGTCTGCCTGGTGTCTTCCAGTGATCCACCTCCAATTTCCATAGTCCCTCATTCCCTTTAAATACCACCTCCTGTAGGAAGGGGACTGCCACCAATGTGACAACCTGAAAAGCAAAATAAGACATAAAAAAACACCCACTCGTAATAAAATAGGAACTGCCTCAGCCCTTCCTTCCACATACACACACACAACCACAAGCTTATGAACTGTTTGTTTCGCACCCTGCCCAAGGCGCCAGGGCTTGTGGCAGCTAAATAATAAAGCAGGGACACAGAACAAAAATATCCCTGACTTGTAAAAGGGTGGGTGGGATGTTCACTCTCACTGGTAAAAGAGGAGAATGATGCCACCGTCAGGACTGCCTCTTTAATTTAGTACCCATACGCCTCCCCCCCCCCCCCCCCAATCGGCAATGAGCAATTTTCAAATGGCCCTATCCTAGACACCTACAAATTGAACCCCACCCCCTGTCAGCAAGTTTGCTAGGAACTCACAGGGGTCATAATGTCAACAAGGAGTTAGAGAAGCACCTATGTATTCGAGAAATGGCATGTCCAAATTTTGGGTCTCCACACCACCCAGCACCAAAATGTCACAAGGTGAATGCAGGACAGGCACTGCTGATAGTCCAAAGTAGCTCTTTATTGATCACATCAGTAAAAAAAAACAATCAGTTATACAGCGACTGCCATTTTGAGCACTGTAGCTCTTTTTTCAAGCTTGTCAGAGCAGTTCAACATCTTGACAAAGAGCTACAGAAAAGCTACAGAGCTCGAAAAGGCAGTCTGTCTCTATATCACTGCTTGTTTGTTTCACTGACTGTTGTGAACAATAAAGATCTACTTTGGATTATCATCGGTGCCTGTCCTGGATACAACTTGTGGCATTAAAGGCGCAGCACATCTCATGACAAAAAGAGAGCTGTCAGTTGTGAATCACAGCACTAACCTCACAGAGCCACATTATTCTGCTGACCAGTGCAGCCTCCTCTAACCCACGCAGTGCAAATCCATGACTGTGCTAAAGAGATGCGTGACTAAAGCCACCTCATCCCTAAACTTACTCTTCAGCGTTATTTTGTTGTTCAAATCCTTGTGCTTTCTCAACCTTACCACATGAGTCAGGGCATCACTCTTCTACCTGCAATTAATATACTTCACAAATTCAAGGTCCTTCCCTTTATAACCAGCAGGAGGATCCTTTTCCTAACAGCTGGTTTGTTAATGAACTGCTAATTTTCATTGCTTACTTCATTCATGTGAAAGTGATGAAGTATGAAAGCTTAAGATTAGAAGGTAGTAGTTCTGGTAATAAGCACAGCAGTTATGCACAGAAGGATAACATCACTGAACTGGCTTATAAGAGTCAGCAGGGGTATTAAGCCTTCAGAATCTGTGTGTCAATTAGTAAAGGAATTAATTGACAAACATGCTTGTGACAGTGGCTTTATACTGATCATTGGTGGCTGCATGGTTGGCAGGAAGTCTCACTGATGTGCAGTTGTTACTAAAAATATGTAATTAATATTGAGAGGCAGAATACACACACACACACACACGCCCAGGTATATATTTGGCTGGTGTTGGCTGTGGCCACTTTTTCTAACCTTAACACACAATTACTCAATGACCAAGTTTGTGAGCTTTGAGGTCTTTGGCATCAATAATTTGCATTGAAATAAAACAGATATGATTGGTAGTTTTTGGCTCCACCCCCTTTTGTGAATTTGAACCCCAGTCACGCAATGATCAACTGTACCAGGTTTGAGGCGTGTGCCATTAACTGTATAAGAATGGCAGCAATTAAATATTTCCCTACGAAAATCAATAGGTGAATTTTGATTCGCTTTTGTAGGCTTCACCCTCTTTCCTGAATATTAATCCCAGTCACCCAGTGACCAGCTGTGCAAAGTTTGAGTACCCTACCATTAACAGTGTAAAAATGGCTGCAGTTTACATTTTCTTAGTGAAATTTGTATTTGTCTCCGACCATTTTTTGGTTATGGGGATAAAAAGTATCCTATATGTTATTCCAGGTAATGTACTAGGTGTGCCAAATTTCATTCAAATCCGTTCAGGCATTGTTCCGTGATTGAGTAACAAACATCCAAACTTTTGCATTTATAATAATATTAGTGATATGTGTGTAAAATGTGTTTTCACCACTGTTTTCTTCAAACATTTACAGCTGAACGTGAAATTGTGCGTGACATCAAGGAAAAGTTGTGCTATGTGGCTCTGGACTTTGAAAATGAAATGGCCACTGCTGCATCCTCCTCCTCCCTGGAGAAGAGCTATGAGTTGCCTGATGGGCAGGTTATAACCATTGGTAATGAACGTTTCCGATGCCCGGAGACTCTCTTCCAGCCATCTTTTATTGGTAAATAGAAATGCATGGTTTCTGGTATCTGCATTGAGTCTAAAATGTTTGCTGGTGTATTAGCTCTGCTTATTCACTGAATACACTAGGTATGGAGTCTGCTGGTATTCATGAGACAACCTACAACAGCATCATGAAGTGTGACATCGATATCAGAAAGGACTTATATGCCAACAATGTCATGTCTGGTGGTACCACCATGTACCCAGGTATTGCTGACCGTATGCAGAAAGAGATCACAGCTCTGGCTCCTAGCACAATGAAAATCAAGGTAAATGAGAATAAGCATACAGATATATATAATAAATAAAAAATACCTGCATCCTAAAAATATACTCCATGTTAATTGATAATTTCCCATTTCATGATAGGTACATAATTATTATACCAATTTAAAACAAAGGCTATTTTTTTGTTAGTTGCACTTTCACAATGTTCAGATTTACTTTGAATCTTTTTCTTTTACAGATCATTGCTCCTCCTGAGCGTAAGTACTCTGTTTGGATTGGTGGCTCCATCTTGGCCTCCTTATCAACCTTCCAGCAGATGTGGATCACAAAACAGGAATATGATGAAGCAGGTCCATCCATTGTCCACCGCAAATGCTTCTAAACGATCAGTTCCTCTTGTTTTCTGTCTCAGGTTGACAAATGGTTTTTCGCTCTGGGCTGCACAAAATTCCCCATGAAACATGTAAAGAAAAGTTGGTGCCTCCTTACCACTCAAAGACAAATGTAAAGTGTACATAAACTGTAATTTATTTCAAGGTGTTTTGTAACTTCAAAATAATTGACCGAATGGGAAACAAAAGAAAGTCAACAAACAATAAAGTTGTGCCCCAACTTTAATTTCTTGTGTACTTTTTATCAAATATGTTGAATTCCTAAATATTGTAATTGACTCCTGAGTACCTGAGGCATTTGCCTGTGTATCAAAGGAGAACTTCCTGAGGTGCCAATCAATTAGGCATTTATACTTTTTTGTTTTTTTTTTGTACAAAATGTATCCATCAAAAGTTATTTACACGCTTTCTAGCAGACTCACCTATTTGAACAAGGCATGAGATAAACTGAGGAACAAATTATGCAAGGAAAATAGTGTCATCCTTAAAGAGACTCTGAAGCGAGAATAAATCTCGCTTCAGAGCTCACAGTTAGCAGGGGCATGTGTGCCCCTGCTAAACCGCCGCTATTGCGCCGCTAAACAGGGGTCCCTTCACCCCCAAACCAACCCCCGCAAGACTTGGTCGCAGACTTGGTCGTTCCTGGAGGTAGGGCTAACGGCTGCAGCCCTGCCTCCAGTCGCGTCTATCAGCGGCGCATCGCCGCCTCTCCCCCGCCCCTCTCAGTGAAGGAAGACTGAGAGGGGCGGGGAGAGGCGGAGATACGCACTGACAGACGCGCGTGGGGCAGGGCTGCGGCGCTTAGCCCTGCCCCAATCAGGAAGCGCTCCCCGGCTGCACCGAGGGGATTTGGGGGTGAAGGGACCCCCGTTTAGCGGCGCGATAGCGGCGGTTTAGCAGGGGCACACATGCCCCTGCTAACTATGAGGTCTGAAGCGAGATTTATTCTCGCTTCAGACTCTCTTTAAGCCAAATACAATGCCTGACAGCAGTGGTGTAGCTAAGGAACTGTGGGCCCCGATGCAAGTTTTACATTGGGGCCCCCAAGCACACTATAGATAACAATTGAAAAGGTGCACCAAAACCTGCCAATAGCGACTACAGTGTCAGAGGTGCAAGCAGGGGATGGGTAACAGTTTGTTAATGATTACTACTATTCAAAGCATCTATAGAAGTGATTAATATGAGCACAGGACCAATAGAGAGCTAATACTGCAGTTGAGAGAGGGCCCCTCTGGCCCAAGAGCCCCGATGCGGTCGCAACCTCTGCACCCCCTATTGCTACGCCCCTGCCTGACAGAAGCTGCTTGCAAGGAGGAAACGTTATTTTCAGCCAAATTTTAAAGCACATTGTAATCAGGGGGGCTTTTATTCAGCACATCCTGGAGTTCTCCTATAAAAACATATTGTATATCAATGATTTCGGTATTCGGTGTTAAGACCTTGTAGTGCTTTTTAATGTGTCTAGACTGATAGTATGCATGATTAGCTGTAATTACAGTGCTTTAGTTGGAAAGGAACTGGATCACAATTAAAACAAGTTGGATTTTCTTTATAGGTTTAGGGAAAATTTATATTTTTCTGTGGTTTCAAATGCAGCCTAATGCAGTCAGTACCTTCCAAGCTTCCAAGTGAGGATGATTCACATACTGAATTTCAAATTGCAGTTGGTGACAATGACTGTGCACTGCTATTATGGGCTTTGATTTTCTCAGTAAATATAGTACCGCCCTGAATGTATGCAGGATATCTCAATAACCCCAAGACCGGAGAGCAACCTTAATTTTGGTATATGGAGAGGTCAGTGTCACAAATTCACTTATAACAGATGACAGGCTGCACAGAATAGATGTTTCTAATACCTTTAATATGGCCATGTTATCAACATTTAAGCATGAGCTTAAAGGACAACTGAAGTGAGAAAAAAATGGAGGCTGCCTTATCAATTTCTGCTGATCTAGTTTGCTGCAGTAGTGTCTGACTAACACTAGAAACAAGCATGCAGCTAATCTTGTCAGATCTGACAATAATGTCATAAACACCTAATGCTGCATGCTTTTTCAGAGTGTATGGCTAAAAGTATTAGAGGCAGGGAATCAGCAAGATAACCCAGCAACTGGTATTGCTTAAAAGGAAATAAATATGTCAACCTCCATACCCTCTGGCTTCAGTTGTACTTTTAAGAATATGGAAGTGGAAGTGGCATCTAATGATGCAGATGAAGTGGGTCATTTATGATTTGCAGCCACAAAAATTGGTAGATGTAATGAAGGATACTCATATGAGTTAAATAGTGTGTATATTTTTATTTTTAGTATGATCAGATCATGCAGTCTTATTATCTATTTGATAAATATGAAATATTACCAATAAACTTTTCATATTTATGCTTTAAAAACCACGGAAAGCAAATATCTGAGCATCACCAATACTTTTCAGCAAGCTTATAAACTATGCATTTACTTTTTGATTTTCCCTGATCCAGTTCAGCACCCATCTAATCCCCGCAAAAGGTAGGTGTGCAGATTATTAAACACTATTAGGCCTTGTTCACATTATAAATTGCCAGAGCAATCACTGAGTGATTTTGTTAGCACTTTTGTAAGTGGTTTTCCCTGCGTTTTCAGAGCGATTTCCGCTTTGAAAAGCACTTTTCTAAATGCTTTTGAGCAGCGACGTCAACGTTGACGTCAACCAGGAAGTGAACTCTTTGACCTGGAAAATTAATAAATACAATGTGTTTATTCATGAAAGCGATCAGCAAATCACTTTTCAGAGCGCTTTTTCAATTGCTTAGTGATTTTGCTATACTTTGTACTGAATCGCAAAAGCTCTAGAAATTGTGCAGGAGCCGCGCTTGGAATTGGAAAGAAAGCTCATCGCTTATGTGAGAACAATCACATAAGCAAACATTGCTGAATTACACCAGAAACAAGCATGCAGCTAATCTTGTCAGTTTTGACAATATTGTCAGAAACCCCTGACCTGCTGCATGCTTGTTCAGGGTCTATGGTTGAAAGAATTAGAGGCAGAGGACCAACACGGGAGCCAGGCAGCTGGTATTACTTAAAAGGAGATAAATATGGCAGCCTCAATATTATTCTCACCTCGTGTTCCCTTTAAAAGTGCAACGCAAAGACAGAGGGCCCAAGTTTTGGTGACCCTTTCCCCAGAAAATTCACATAATTGTGCAGGTTTTTTTAAGAAAATACACGTAATGTGAGCAGATTTGAACAAAAAACACGTTCAATGACCCCAATATGCACAACCGTTATCAGCTATGACCCCAAAATGCACAATCGTTATTAGATATGACCCCAATATGCACAATCGTTATCAGATATGACCCCAATATGCACAATCGTTATCAGATATGACCCCAATATGCACAATCGTTATCAGATATGACCCCAATATGCACAATCATTATCAGATATGACCCCAATATGCACAATCGTTATCAGATATGACCCCAATATGCACAATCGTTATCAGATATCACCCCAATATGCACAATCGTTATCAGATATGATCCCAATATGCACAATCGTTATTAGATATGACCCCAATATGCACAATCGTTATAAGATATGACCCCAATATGCACAATCGTTATCAGATATGACCCCAATATGCACAATCGTTATCAGATATGACCCCAATATGCACAATCGTTATCAGATATGACCCCAATATGCACAATCGTTATCAGATATGACCCCAATATGCACAATCGTTATCAGATATGACCCCAATATGCACAATCGTTATCGGATATGACCCCAATATGCACAATCGTTATCGGATATGACCCCAATATGCACAATCGTTATCAGATATGACCCCAATATGCACAATCGTTATCAGATATCACCCCAATATGCACAATCGTTATCGGATATGACCCCAATATGCACAATCGTTATCGGATATGACCCCAATATGCACAATCGTTATCAGATATGACCCCAATATGCACAATCATTATCAGATATCACCCCAAAATGCACAATCGTTATCAGATATCACCCCAACATGCACAATCGTTATCAGATATGACCCCAATATGCACAATCGTTATCAGATATGACCCCAATATGCACAATCCTTATCAGATATGACCCCAATATGCACAATCGTTATCAGATATGACCCCAATATGCACAATCCTTATCAGATATGACCCCAATATGTATAATCCTCAGCAGATCTGACCCCAATATGCACAATGCTCAGCAGATCTGACCCCAATATGCACAATGCTCAGCAGTTCTGACTACAATCAGCAGCACCACCTGAAAAAGAAAAGAAAACCCCATTTACTCATCTAATCAGAAGACCTCCTGTTCCGACCTCCTCCTCTCCCAACGTCCTTGTGGCGCGCAGCTCAGCTCCCACGATCCTCTTCCTTCCTGCAGCAGCCTGCATTACCCGGCGAACAGGGCTACGGGAAAATGGCCGCCCGAAGCCCTGCACTGCAGACTCCAAGTCTGCAGAGCAGGGCTTCGGGTGGCCATCTTACCGTAGCCCTGCCTGCTGCTCTGGGCTGACGCTGTGAACTGACTCGGCGTCTCTTAGACGCCTGAAGTCAGTTCACGCCAGGGGGTGCTTTGGGGGTGCTTGGACAAATTTAGGGGGTGCTTGAGCACCCCTAAGCACCCCCCTGGCGCCGCCACTGGTACTATATAAATTCACAATAATAATATGTTAGAACATTAGAACATGACTATGGTAGGATTAGACTGTGAGCCCCTCTGAGGACAGTCAGTGACATGACTATGTACTCTGTAAAGTGCTGCAGAAGATGTCAGTACTATATAAATACACAATAATAATATGGTAGGAGATTAGATTATGACTATGGCAGAGATTAGAAAGTGAGCTCATCAGAGGGCAGTCAGTGACATGACTATGTACTTTGTAAAGTGGTGCGAGTGATGGATGTGACAAAACCCCTGGCGCTGTTCCCCCAAGTGTATATTGTAAATGGGCCCCCATGCGTGCATTTATACATTACCTGTCCTGTGTCATTTACCAGACGGTGCCCATCCACCTTCAGCTTCTTCCTGTTCCATTTGTGGCTCACATGCCACCAGCATATAGTGTGTGACGCATGTGTGATGTCACACGTGCTAAATGCCAGCGGCTTGTGAAGCACAAATGGAGGAGCGGATGACAGATGGGCACCGCACAGTGGGCAACACAGGACAGGTTATGTATAAATACACACTGGGGGGCACATTTATACACTAGGGGGTTGCGGTGGATGCCGCAGAAGCTGAGGACTCGTCTGATTCCCAAGAGATGTCATGCTAAAATCGATGGGGAATCGGTCTGAGGTGTATGGGCACAACAGATCTCTCTCTAATCAGATTGTATTAGAGAGAGATTTGTCTCTTGGTGAAATCTGCCCATCATCGCTAGATGTATGGCTGCCTTTACTCTAGCATGGCAGCATTAGAACACTTCAGTGTCATTTCTGTAAGTCCAGGTCCTTATCAGTACTAGGAGTGGAGGGGGTAGGGGAAGTACAGAAGCCTTTACAGCCTGTCTCCCTGACTTCCAGAGCACAGGTTCAGGATGGAGGAGGGGGCGCAGGGCTGCTCTCTCTCACATACACACACACCACACATGCCTTTCGCCTTCCCCGTTAGAATTCCATTCTCCAACAGCCAGCCATGCGTGACTGGGCGGCTTCCTGGGGGAGCAGCTGGATGACATCACTGACATAAGTCAGTGAAGAAGAGTTAAAAAAACAAACAAACTTGCAGACCAGCTGAGCGCCTTTACTAGTGTGCTAGGAACTGTTTACCAATCTTACTAATCTAAACTATGTATGACTCCTTATCAGGTGCAGACTTTAGAACAACTGTGCAAAAAGCTTTTTATCTTCCCTCCCTTAGCTGTGTCTCTCAGGACAGTGGAAAAAAACAACATTTTTTTCTGAAATGCCTTTGAAAGCGCTCCATCCTGACCTGATGACCTGCCGCTCAGAGACCGGGGCCTCTTCTGCCTATGTGTCGTCCCGGCCCTGGTCAGAACTGTGTGTCAGCCTCAGGTGTCAGAGCTGTGTATCAACCTCAGGCGTCAGAGCCATGTATTAGCCTCAGGTGTCAGAGCCGTGTATCAGCCTCTGGTGTCAGAGCCATGTATCAGCCTCAGGTGTCAGAGCTGTGTGTCAACCTCAGGCGTCAGAGCCATGTATTAGCCTCAGGTGTCAGAGCCGTGTATCAGCCTCAGGTGTCAGAGCTGTGTATCAACCGAAGGCGTCAGAGCTGTGTATCAACCGAAGGCGTCAGAGCTGTGTATCAACCTCAGGTATCCAATGATAAAAAGAGTGGCACTCACTCCAAAAGAATCAGCGTGCCCAAGCCTCAGCAGACCACCGCACTCCTTGGTTCAGATAGTGGCAATATACACTATGGAGGCTGGCACTGCAGTAAATATAAGCTCTTTTATTGAAAAAACAATAAAATCATAAGGCTATGCGACAACAGCCTGCTGTTTCTTGTCTCCAGCCCTTTATCAAGCCGAAAAGCCCACACAAATGCAACATAAGACATATCCTTAAATACTATCCCTGTGTCCAGTTCACCAATAAAATCAAAGTTCAAGCAGCTAATCCGCTTACCAGTTTTCTCCAGCGGACCCAGAGGAAGACTAGTGCACTAACATGCAAATTCAACTTGGAGGTGAGGAATGCAGCCAAACAACGCTGCATACAATACCGCATGGCTAGCCATGAGGTTCACTCCTGACCTCGTCTACTATTGGTTAATCATCCAACCAGGAAGTGCAGCGTCAAATGATCAAAATACAAAATATCAAAATAAGCAATACGTAGCGACACAAAGCCGCCCACAGACCATGCGGCCAATCAGACGCAATAAACGCCTGCACAGGAGGCGTTTCCATAGAGACGTGTCAACAACAACTGTATAACGTCCAAATCAACACATACAGAATAAAAGGGTTTACCTCTATCAACCTCAGGTGTCAGAGCCATGTATTAGCCCCAGGTGTCAGAGCCGTGTATCAGCCTCAGGTGTCAGAGCCGTGTATCAGCTTCAGGTGTCAGAGCTGTGTTTCAGCCTCAGGTGTCAGAGCCGTGTATGAGCCTCAAGTGTCATAGCTGTGTATGAGCCTCAAGTGTCATAGCTGTGTATGAGCCTTAAGTGTCAGAGCTGTGTATCAGCCTCAGCTGTCAGAGCCGTGTATGAGCCTCAGGTGACAGAGCCGTGTATCATCCTCAGGTGTCAGAGCTGTGTGTCAGCCTCAGGTGCCAGAGCCGTGTGTCAGCCTTCGATGTCAGAGCTGTGTGTCAGCCTCAGGTGTCAGCCGTGCTGTGTTTCAGCCTCAGGTGTCAGAGCCGTGTGTCAGCCTCAGGTGTCAGAGCCATGTATCAGCCTCAGGTGTCAGAGCCGTGTATCAGCCTTAGGTGTCAGAGCCATTTATCAGCCTCAGGTGTCAGAGCCGTGTATCAGCCTCAGGTGTCAGAGCTGTGTGTCAGCGACATGTATCAGCCTTAGGTGGCAGAGCAGTGTATCAGTCTCAGGTGTCAGGGCTGTGTGTCAGCCTCAGGTGTCAGCCGTGTATCAGCCTCAGGTGTCAGAGCCGTGTATGAGCCTCAAGCGTCGGAGCTGTGTGTCAGGCTCAGGTGTCAGCCATGTATCAGCCTTAGGTGTCAGAGCCGTGTATGAGCCTTTAGGTGTCAGAGCCATGTATCAGCCTCAGGTGTCAGAGCCGTGTATTACCCTTGGTGGGCCTTGATGCAAGTTGTACATGGGGCCCCCCAAGCACTTTATACATAACAATTGATATGGCACTCCAAAACCTGCCAATGGCAACTACAGTGTCAGAGGTGCAAGAAGGGGATGGGGAACAGGTTGTTAATGATTACTACTATTAAAAGTATCTATAGAAGTGATTATTATGAGCACAGGACCAATAGAGAGCTAATACTGTGGTTGCGGTCGCAACCTCTGCACCCCCTATTGCTATGTCCCTGGGGGTTGGCAAGAGGGAGGGGGCTTACTGTGGGGGTGGGGGGTGAGGCTACTGAGAATGCTGGGGAATGGCAAGGAAATGGGGCTTATTGGGGGTCTGCGGGTAGACAGTGAGGATGCTAGAGAGTGGGTAAGAGGAGAAGGGGACTTACTGGTGGTTGGTGGTGTGGTGGGGTAGAAGGGGTAATGAGGCTACTGAGGATTCAGGGGGGGAGGGTAAGGAGAGACAGGGGCTTACTTAGGGTCTGTAGGGAGGGAGTGAAGCTACTGAGAATGCAACAGTGAAAGGGGATGGCTAAGAGCAGTGTTAGGGAGTCTTGCCCAAGGTCTCCTCACTAAATAGGAGTTGGCTTACTAAACAGGAAGAGCCGAGATTTGAACCCTGGTCTCCTGTGTCAGAGGCAGAGCCGTTAATCAGTTCACTATACATGCACATGCTTATGGGGGCAGGGCCTTGCATCAGTCTGGGGGCCGAGCCAAACACCAGTGTGGGAGTGGAGTTTTATGGAGGTCCTGGTGCCCCCTTAACCCTCCTGGTGGTTTGCTAAAAATCCGCCAGGGGGCAGCAAATCCGTTTTTTTTTTTTAACTTTTCTTTTTCATGTAGTGAGACAAGGTCTACATGATAGCTGCTCAGCGGCATCCCCCCAGCCCATGTATTGGTTTCAAACTAATCAACAATGTCTGTATTTGTATTGCTGGATGTCCTGATTGTACAGAGTTTTGAACCTCTCATGTATCTGTTTCCCATTATTTGTTTTGTACTATGCACATCACTACAAAAGATGTTGGCGTTAAATAAATACAAATTAATAATCTTATATTGGATGACATTTACCCGTTTACCCTTTTGCTTTTCTAATTTATTCCTCACTAACGTCTTACTGTTTCTAAAGACAGTTTATTTGTTAATATACTGCTGAGTAACCTATTTCTGACAATACTCCTAATGTGTCATTAACAAGTTAATTAACATGTGACCTTGCTTTCCCTTTTAAAGCACAATATTCATAAAGGCTAAAATGGCAAATGATCTGCTCTCAGAGGTGACAGAAGGGGGGGGGGGGGGGGTTAAGGGGGTTTCTAAGGTAAGGGAAGGGTAGGGAGGGGCGACAGGAAATAGAGCTAAGAATAATGCTGTAATTAAAGAATGTACATACGTTTATTATGTGAGATGTCTATACGTGATACATAATCTTGTAACGGACATTTATGTTACAGCTGTAATGTACCATTTCCTGTCAGAACATATGCTGGGTTCAAAATAAAAATGTTGTTTAAAAAAAAAAAAATAAAGCACAATATTACTACAAACAACCCATGGAAACATTTCATTCTTCTGAAACTCATAACAGTAAGTACTCCATTAAGTTGCAATCAAATCCAGCACTAAGGCCTCTTTCACACCAAGACGTTGCGTTTTAGGGGTCGTTAAGGTCGCATAACGTGCCCCTAACACAACGCATGGTGGTGTGGAAGTTGGACTTCAGATTGAGCCGCGTTATGCGGCTCTTGGTGCGGCGTTTACCTTTTATCCTGGGAAGTCCGGATCTTTTCAATGATTCGGATGATTCGAATCGGATCATTGAAAAGATCCGGATCTTTGAACCGAATCTTTGAATCATTTTACTAGGGAAGCAGGGGTGCAGCAGAGTGAGAGGTTCAGGAGAATGAGGGCACATTGAGGGTGCTAATGGGGAAGGGAGAGATGCAGCAGGAAGATTGTGCTTGTGCACAGAAGCTGCAGTTCCTGTTTCTTCCAGACATCCACTGTGAACCGAATTGTTCATTGTGATCATCTGGATGATTCAACTCACAAAAAAGATCCGGATCAAAGATCCGAATCGTTCATGATCTGAACAACACTACAGTGCAGTGAATATTAATTAGCCATGTGGCTAGGAACAATAGCGGACTCTCCCCTTACTGAGCATGTGCAAACAGTCTAACGCAGCTAAAACCACCTATAACGCACAGCATGCTGCACATTCTTTGAATGTCCAGCGTTACACTGTAACGCAACGTGGGCACTGTGAACAGCCCATTGATTTTTCATTACTGTGAGTTGGGCTGCGCTACAGGCTGCTCTAACGTGCGCCTGTAACGTCCCACTGTGAAAGCAGCCTAAAGATCTAACATTACATGTTAACCACTTGCCGACCGCGCACTCAAAACGCGCGTCGGCAAAGTGGCAGCTGCAGGACTAGCGACGCAGATCTGCGTCGCCGGCTGCAGGCTAATTAATCAGGAAGCAGCTGCTCGCTCGAGCGGCTGCTTCCTGTCAATTCACGGCGGAGGGCTCCGTGAATAGCCTGTGGGCCGCCGATCGCGGCTCGCAGGCTAAATGTAAACACAAGCGGAAATAATCCGCTTTGTTTACATTTGTACAACGCTGCTAACAGTAGCAGCGTTGTACTAGATCAGCGATCCCCGGCCAATCAGCGGCCGGGGATCGCTGTCACATGACAGGCAGGAGCCTGTTAGAGGCTGCACAGGACAGATCCGTTCCTGTGCAGCCTCCGATCTTCGGGGAAGGGAGGGAGGAGAGGGAGAGGGGGAATCCAGCGGTGGAGGAGGCTTTGAGGTGCCCCCCCGCCAGCCACACGCAGGCAGGAGCGATCAGACCCCCAGCACATCATCCCCCTAGTGGGGAAAAAAGGGGGGCTATCTGGTCGCTCTGCCTGGTGTTTGATCTGTGCTGGGGGCTGTAGAGCCCATCCAGCACAGATCAGCGAAAACAGCGCTGGTCCTTAAGGGGGGGTAAAGGCTGGGTCATCAAGTGGTTAATTACCTGTCCACATCTTTCCGGGCATTACACCTGTCAGGAAATTGATGTGGGCAGGGTTATGAGGCTGTTTGATTCCGCCACCTGCACGTTTAGTTGGCTCATCTTACCTTATCTTACCCTAAAAATTGTGAATGTGGTGCAAAGGGTTAACTTCACTTATTTAAAAAAACTTCCCCAACTACACCATCAGATTTCTTTCCCACACCTCTCAGATTGTACCTGTAGGACAGGCAGCAGACTCACAAAGAAGTTTGCTTTAGAAGTATTAGTATGCATTTCACTTCAATTCTGTTATGAGATTCCCTGCTATTTTCATATGCCAAGTATAAATGACCAATTATCCATACACAGCTGTTTGCATCATTCTTGGCTATTTGAACAGAAGAAGTTTAAACAACAAGCATAACTCTTAACAAATTTGACATTAGTATTTTGGAACACATGTATGTACAGTTAGGCTGGTTTCACACCAGGACGTTGCGGTTTAGGGGACGTTATGGTCGCATAACGTGCCCCTAACGCAACGCCTGGTGCTCTCTAATGTGGACGTCAGAGTGAGCCGCGTTGTGCAGCTCACTCTGGCGTCCGTGATGCGCACTCTTGGACGCATGCGGCATCACGTGGTCCCGCTCGGCCAATCGCCGCACAGAGCGGCCGCTCCAGGAAGTAAACACTGCACGTCACTGAGTGCAGTGAATATTAATTAGGCATGTGCTTGGCCGCTCTCCGCTCCTCCCCAACATTACTGCGCATGTGCAAGCAGTCTAACGCGGCTCTGCCGCTTATAAAGTACTGCATGCAGTACGTTCTGTTATGGCGCAGCGTTACTGAGTAACGCAACGTAGGAACTGTGAACAGCCCATTGATTTTTCATTGCTGTGCGGTGGGGTGCGTTACAGGCTGCTCTAACGTGCGCCTGTAACGTCCCACTGTGAAACCAGCCTAACTCTCTATATTTATATATACGTATGAGAACAGTTTCAAGCTAAAATTATTACAGCTAATTAGAAACAACTGAACTCACACCTTATCTGCACGTTCTGCTATGTCCTTCAGTATCAGTCAGCACAAGTAAGCCAGATATTTCTTTGCTACATACAAATTTCATTAAAGAAATACATCATCAATCTTACTAATCAGAATTTCCTGCTTTTTACATGCAGTTTTGTTGCAATTTTTTATGTAATATAACTACCTCATAACAGCTTATTTCTCACATGTAGGGTCCGATCCAATTCACTTTTTTCCTTAAAGTGGGGATGTCACCATAAAAATCAAATTTCAACAGCAACTGCTCTGAGTATATTAAGTGATAAAGAGACTAATCCTGCACTCAAAACTTTTAAAACTTTAAAAACTTTTTCTGCTGTTATGATTTGGAGTTATCACATACTTAAGGAGCACTGACCCTTTAGTTGCATGCTGGGGGTTCTTTTTATCTATAATATATTCCTCCTCTTCCATTTATTTCCCTGCTAGCTGCTTATCTGAAACCTGATCCTCTGCTCACTTGTGTTTACAAACAAGGCTGAGGTGACTCAGCGATTGGAGGAGAATAGAAAAAAAGAAAAGGGCAGAAAAGATATCAGAATTTAGCCTAAACTGTGGACAAAAGACATGGCCCCCACCAGGAACAGAATTCTCTTAATTTACTATATAATATTTACTGAAATCAATCAATGGTGTGTCTGGGAGTGAGGGGTTGCAGTAGCCAGTAGGCTGGCAGAAAACGTACAACACAGCCAGCCAGGTTGCAGCCTACAGCTACTGGATAGAACTGGATCGAACTGGATTTGGGCTGGACTCTAACAGGCAGAGGGGTGGGTCCTTGGGGGATGCTGCAGCCCCAATGGCAGGAAATACTTCTATTGATTCTTAATAAGCAATTGGCAATTATCATCCTATTTCTCGGTCACCCCCTTCCCCCCCCCCCCCCCCCCCCCCACACACACACGGCTGTGTTTGAATTCCTCTGGTCCTCCAGATCTAACCAGTGGCCTGGGGTCATTTCTTTGTTTTCCTGGCCTGGGGGGGGGGGGGCGGACTCAGAGGGCTTCTACATGCATTTTTACCTGGTGGAGGATTTATTTGCATGCTCCACCACCTGATGCCCTGGAGACACAAAGATAAACCAGTATACCAAAATATGAAATGGCTCAACCTAGCATCACCACATACCCCCTCACCTACTGCCTTTCTCCTTCATATATACCTAAATATAGATAGATAGGCCCACCCTTAGTTACCTTCATATATAGATACCCCTCCACCTCCTCCCACTCAACTATACCCAACTCAACCCAACCTCCCTACAGAAATCGTTAATAGAGGACATTCTACCTACCCATATTTCCCCCCCCTCCCCCCGACTGCCCCAGGCTCACCCACCCTCCCTCCCCTCTGCCAGGCTTCCTCTCACCGTCAAAATTTGCAGTGCTCTCTGGTGCGGTGGCTCCACTCTAAACTGAATGATTAATTGAATATTTGAATCTGGCTGCTCCACTCCACACGTTGCATCGCTGCACAGTGCACCACCTGACCTGGCTGCCTGTCCCTCCCTGCCTCATCGGCTTCTCCTCATGCCCCCGTCACCTGGTCCAGCAGCGAATGGATGGGGCTAGCTCTCTGCTGGTCTGCGTAGTGTTCCACTGCTATGGATGCTGCACGGTGACGACGTTTGATGTCACTGACTAGGAGACCCCAGCTTGGCGAGCGAAAAAATTAATACAAAAAAAAAAGGAAACCTCACGGCTGGGCGCCCTTGGGGACCGAGTGCCTGGTGGCACATGTCATACCCCCACCCCCCTAGCTACGCCCCTGCTAACAGCACTGGATCCCCGATTCTGAAGAGGACGAGGGAAGCCTCTTTAGGATCCAGAGGATCCCTCTCTTGAGGTAAGTACCCCATAGTGGCACTTTTTTCCTTACAGATTCCCTTTAATGTTTCAGCACGTGACAGACTTATAGCGTTACCTATTACGTGCAAAAAATCGAACTTTCAGCTCAGGGACTTTGTAACAGAGCAAACAGGGGCTGACTTCCTCCATGTAGTATGGCAATGCCAGCATGTCCATCAGTATTGGCTTCAAGTACCGTACATGCTGTAAAACAAATATTTGGAATCTTACTTGTATTTGCACAAGGGTCAATGCTGTTGGGCAGCCTGGCAGACGATGACCTTTCTACCCACAAAAAGCAGAGGCCTACACAGCCCTCATAGCTTATGCTTGCAAAATAATAATACTCAAATGGAACCAATCTCTGCCTCAGAAAAAGAGAGACTGTGTCTCATATGTCTATAAATAACTATTGCTCTTAAAGCATGTCTATGTTGAGTGAAATTGTCGCAAAAAAAAATCAGAAATGTATGGTCTTGCTGGATCTCTTTCTATAAGTTAAAAGTAGATAACTAGCTTTGCAAGATCACAGAAAACTGAATGGACATTAGGAGTGTCTGGGGGAGGTGCAACCAGACCTGGGCTTTCAGGCCGACTGAAGAAATGTATGTTTTTCTAACTAATCTTGATGTGTGTTATCCTGGTGGCCTGATGTCACGACAGCTGTTAGCTGCAGTTAATGTTAATGTCAATGTTAGCATTGATATTGTGTTTTCATAAAAATATTCTATGAAAAATATTCTTTAAAAAACAGTGGTACACATACCATACAATAAGGGTGTAGGTACTAGATGTCTAAATGACATATTATCGGACATTTTTAAAAGGTGTACAACAAGGTATAGGAAAAGTAGGTATAGGAAGAGTTGAGACTCCCTGCCAGGATCCTCTCTGTCCCTTGTTTCTAATCACTAATCATTACCAGGGCTTATATTGCAGTATAAGGAGAACAGAAGTGTATGGAATTTTTGTAGCATGGACACAAACAGCAGTTAAAGAAGTAAAAATTATTCCACCAAACTTGACCCTACTTAAAAACATAATGTCCTATTTCTGTGCACAATTTAGTGACAGAGTTTGGTTTCTTTTTGTACAGAAGCTTCCTGATCAGCTGATAGCAGGAAAAAAACAGGTCTCAATTTTTTTTTAGCTTTGATATTCCCGTAAATGAAATGGTAAGTATTCTAGCAGTCCTACTGCTACTGTAGATGTGGAGTAGCAGCCTGCCACAACTCTGTGACCCCATTCCTCACAAGGAAAAAACTTTGTGACAAGTGTCTCCCAGCATATGGAGGGAAGAAAATCCTGAAGCAGATGGAGGGGGTAAGCATAGAAGGTTTTTTTCTACTATACTGTTAACTACAAATGAAGACACATTTAAAACATTATGGATACCCAAAGCAGCTGTTTTCGTCACTGTTGATGGTGGTGCCCTTGCTTGGCTACACCAGCTGCTTCAGCTGGGTAGTTAGAAAGGCAAAGATAATAAAAGTAGGTTTAAGGTAAGGGGATCGTGTAAGTACACTAAAACATTAGATGAAAATAGATACACTCTTAGATACATTTTTTTCACTCAGCGTTAATAGAATTATCTTTCTTTTTTAGTTTGGAGACAAAATATTATATTCTAGACATGCTAACAGTTGTATAGCATTAACAGACATGCTTACAGTATGGTTCATTGCAGTTATTGCACCAGCTCACCACTTGGAGGACAACATAACCTGATATTCTCATTACTCCGAATGCATGCTTAGTTCAGGATTAAGGAAGAAAAGATTTACCATCCCTACCCAAAAACCATTAGATTTTTTTAGTGAGAGTTAATTATTGAGTCTGTGAGCATTTGAATCTTGAATTACATCTCAAGCCTAATGGAGATATAAACCAATTTGGTAAGGTTTGCTAGAACTATTGCAATGACTGTAGTAGTTCATTCACAAAACCCAAACTGACAACAAATACAGATGAGAAACAGATTTAAATTTAAAGTGACAATCCTATTTTAAAAAAAAAAGTACGATATTGACGCTATTTAAAATGTAAATCAAAATAGAATCTTAAAGTGGAACTGAAGAATCCTAAAAAAAATAAGAGTTTCACTTACCTGGGGCTTCTGCCAGCTCCCTGCAGCCGCCCTGTGCTCACAAAGTTTCCAAACAATCCTCTGTTACCCACGGCTCACTTTTCTTCACGTAGTGAAAGCCGACTTCTAAGTTGCCGTCCACTTTGCCTTGGCCACACATATCCTTGTACACATTCCCGTGGCGAGGAGCGTTCAGTACAGGCGCAGTACGAGAAAATCTCTACTGCGGACACTGCCTGCAAGAAGTGAAAGTGAGCCGGGGCGGGGAACGGAGGATCGTCTGGTGACTTTGTTGGCACAGGTCAGCTGCAGGAGGCTAGAAGAAGCCCCAGGTAAGTGAAACTCTTATTTTTTTTTAGGATTCTTGAGTTCTGCTTTAATCATAAATTTACAGTTCAACTAAATCTAAAACTCTAATAGCAATCAGGTTGATAAGTAAATATAAAGGGCTTGTTTCACAAAAGCGTGATAACTCAGTTATCATGCCTAAAAGTTTTGCACGTGCAAACTAGCGTGCTAAGTATGCTTATCATGCTACTTAGCACGTGAAGCGGCTGATTTTGCATGCAAAGCGCGGCAGGCAAAACTTGCTAGACATTACGCGAGCAAACTCTTACGCGCATATTAGCGCGTGAAGAAGCAGTTTGCACATGCCTTTTAAAGAGACTCTGAAGTCTCCTTTTTTTTACCTGTTTTTGTCATAAAATCCTCTTTAGCATGAATGCCCCAGTTGAATTGCCGCATCCAGATGCTGCGATTCAACTGAAGCATTCATGCTTGAGAGGATTTTATGACAAAAATAGGTAAAAAAGAGACTTCAGAGTCTCTTTAACCACTTGAGGACCACAGTCTTTTCGCCCCTTAAAGACCAGAGCCTTTTTTTCCATTCAGACCACTGCAGCTTTCACGGTTTATTGCTCGGTCATACAACCTACCACCTAAATGAATTTTACTTCCTTTTCTTGTCACTAATACAGCTTTCTTTTGGTGCTATTTGATTGCTGCTGCGAGTTTTAGTTTTTATTATATTCATCAAAAAAGACATGATTTTTGTCAAAAAAATGACTTTTTTTAAATTTCTGTGCTGACATTTTTCAAATAAAGTAAAATTTCCTATACATTTGAGCGCGAAAGTTATTCTGCTACACGTCTTTGATAAATTCAGTGTATATTTATTGTATTGGGTAAAAGTTATAGCGTTTACAAACTATGGTGCCAAAAGTGAATTTTCCCATTTTAAAGCATCTCTGACTTTTCTGACCACCTGTCATGTTTCATGAGGTGCTAAAATTCCAGGATAGTATAAATACCCCCCAAATGACCCCATTTTAGAAAGAAGACATCCCAAAGTATTCAGTGAGAGGCATGGTGAGTTCATAGAAGATTTTATTTTTTTTGTCACAAGTTAGCGGAAAATGACACTTTGTGCCAAAAAAAAAAAAGTTTCCATTTCTTCTAACTTGCGACAAAAAAAAAATTAAATCTGCCACGGACTTACTATGCTCCTCTCTGAATACCTTGAAGTGTCTACTTTTCAAAATGGGGTCATTTGTGGGGTGTGTTCACTGTCCTGGCATTTTGGGGTGTGCCTAATTGTAAGCACCCCTGTAAAGCCTAAAGATGCTCATTGGACTTTGGGCCCCTTAGTGCAGTTAGGCTGCAAAAAAGTGCCACACATGTGGTATTGCCGTACTCAGGAGACGTAGTATAATGTGTTTTGGGGTGTATTTTTACACATACCTATGCTGGGTGGGAGAAATATCTCCGTAAATGACAATTTTTTGGGTTTTTTTTACACACAATTGTCTATTTACAGAGAGATTTCTCCCACTCAGCATGGGTATGTGTAAAAATACACCCCAAAACATATTATATTACTTCTCCTGAGTACGGCGATACCACACGTGTGGCACTTTTTTGCACCCTAACTGCGCTAAGGGGCCCAAAGTCCAATGAGTACCTTTAGGATTTCACAGGTCATTTTGCGTCATTTGGTTTCAAGACTACTCCTCACGGTATAGGAACCCCACAAATGACCCCATTTTAGAAAGAAGACACCCCAAGGTATTCCGTTAGGAGTAGGGTGAGTTCATAGAAGATTTTTTTTTTTTTGGCACAAGTTAGCGCAAATTGATTTTAATTTTTTTTTTTCACAAAGTGTCATTTTCCGCTAACTTGTGACAAAAAATAAAATCTTCTGGGCGGGTGATTGGGTGCCCTAGGGGCAGATTAGGGTCTAATCTGATGGGTAACAGTGACAGGTGGTGATAGGGGGTGATTGATGGGTAATTAGTGGGTGTTTAGAGGAGAGAACAGATGTAAACACTGCACTTGGGAGGTGATCTGATGTCGGATCTGCGGGCGATCTATTGGTGTGGGTGATCAGATTGCCCGCAAGGGGCAGGTTAGGGGCTGATTGATGGGTGGCAGTGACAGGGGGTGATTGATGGGTGATTGACAGGTGATCAGTGGGTTATTACAGGGGGATAGAGGCATACAGTACACAGGGGGGGGGGGTCTGGGGAGAATCTGAGGGGTGGGGGGGGGTGATCAGGAGGGAGCAGGGGTAGTTTAGGGTTAAAAAAAATAGAGTTGACAGATAGTGACAGGGAGTGATTGATGGGTGATTAGGGGGGTGATTGGGTGCAAACAGTGGTCTGGGAGGTGGGCAGGGGGGGGTCTGAGGGGTGCTGTGGGCGATCAGGGGGGGGGGGGGGAAATCAGTGTGCTTGGGTGCAGACTAGGGTGGCTGCAGCCTGCCCTGGTGGTCCCTCGGACACTGGGACCACCAGGGCAGGAGGCAGCCTGTATAATAGGCTTTGTATACATTACAAAGCCTATTATACGCATTGTGCGCGGCGATCCGGGTGCTAGTAACCCGCCGGCGCTTCCGAACGGCCGGCGGGTTACAGCGCGAGGGGGGTGGAGCCAGTCGCCGGCGGCTGATCGCGTCACGAATGACGCGATCGTCGCATAACCACGCCCGCCACCGCCGATGGGCGTATTGCGGTCGTTTGGGCCCAGCCCGTGCCGCCGCCCAACGGCTTAAGGCGGTCGGCAAGTGGTTAAGCCACCAGAAAGCAAGAAAACACACTGAATTATTTTGACAGTATTTTTCACCTACTTTTGGTATTTTTTTCAATTACATAGTGCTGAAACGTTATTTTAGATCGATAATTAAACATTATCTTCTCGGAGAAAACTTAGGAGAAAAGTTGAATTGCATATGGGCCTATGTGTGCTTTCAGGATCTAACAACTTCAGTGTAATCCTAAAGAGGCTGAGCAACTCTGAAGCCAAGACTGTAAAGATAAGGAATGGCATATACAGTGTAGCAATTTAAGAATAATATTCCTCTGTTGAAAATTGCAAAGGGTTTGGAGATTTTTTTCATCTACAGTAAAGCCTATCTCTGAGCACCGATTAAAATCCTTCAACAGACTGTACTCCTCTATGCAAAGTTGCCCATTAACCACTTGAGGACCCAGCCTTTACCCCCCATTAAGGACCAGCGCTTATTACAGAGATCTGTGCTGGGTGGGCTCTACAGCCCCCAGCATAGATCAAACATTAGGCAGAGCGACCAGATTGCCCCCCTTTTTTCCCCACTAGGGGGATGATGTTCTGGGGGGGTCTGATCGCTCCTGCCTGCGTGTGGCTGGCGGGGGTCACCTCAAAGCCCCCTCCACCGCAGGATTCCCCCTCTCCCTCTCCTCCCTCCCTTTCCCGGAGATCGGAGGCTGCACAGGAACGGATCTGTCTTGTGCAGCTTCTAACAGGCTCCTGCCTGTCATGTGACAGCGATCCCCGGCCGCTGACTGGCCGGGGATCGCTGATCTGGTACAACGCTGCTACTGTTAGCAGCGTTTTACAAATGTAAAGAAAGCGGATTATTTCCGCTTGTGTTTACATTTAGCCTGTGAGCCGCGATCGGCGGCCCGCAGGCTATTCACGCGCGAGCGCTGTTTCCTGATTAATTAGCCTGCAGCCGGCGACGCAGATCTGCGTCGCTGGTCCTGCAGCTACCACTTTGCCGACGCGCGTTATGAGTGCGCGGTCGGCAAGTGGTTAACAGTACAATATTTTCCTCAGATGTGATCATTTCATCAGATTTACAGATTGTAAGTAATCGGAAGGTAATTATCAATTGTACCCATAAACTGGTTGATTTTGGCACTTGCTCTCTAGGATTGTAAAATCCAACATTCCGATAAAACAAATCTGTATTCCAATTGACCATGGAATAATTTCATGGCGATTTTCTCTACATACTGCATGGTTTTCTGTTCGTAAAAATCTCATTGAATTATTACATCTGTCCCCAATCATATAAACTCCCCAGGCCTAGACACTCCTTATCTAAGCAAACACACTCTAAAGTGCTGGAGATTCAGACTAATCTTAATTTAGCCCCTTCTATTAGTCCTCTGATGCCTTTGTTTGGGAACCCTTTATTCATGGAAGGGAACAAAAAACAACAGATATTTCAGTGGGATAGAAAGGATTGGCCCACAATTCAAGAAGTCATACACTCTAACCCCAATATAGTCTCCTTTGATAATCAGAACTGGCTATTATACAGACAGCTAAAGGGATTCATACAGACCTGTAAGGCTCTTGGATACTCAGATAGAGCCCTCACGAAATTTGAACAATTATACTCAGCTCATACTAAACCAGAGCATTTGCTATCTCTTTCTTATGATTTATTAAGGACAACTGTCCACAAAGGTCTTCCACAATTTTCATCTTACTGGGAAACTGCCATTGGCAAACAATTCTCCCCGGAGGATTGGCAAAAAATCTTCTCTCTCACACATTCCCTCTCAGTATGCAATACGCTACAAGAACGGAACTATAAAATCATAGCTTTATGGTATAGATGTCCCACAAGATTAAAACAAATGTTCCCCGACACCTCTGACCTTTGTTGGAGATGCAATAAAGAAACTGGCTCTCCCTTTCACATCTGGTGGGAATGCCCCCTAATCCGTCCCTTCTGGGAAAAGGTATTTGAGATATATAAAACAATGACACTAACTGAGTTAGAGTGTACTCCTGAAATAGCCATCCTCTCTCTTATCCCAGGCTCAGTCACTAAAATTAAGAAAGGTATTCTTAAACACTGCCTGACAGCTGCAAGAACAGCTATTGCCAGAACCTGGAAAACTTTTACTCCACCCTCTACACAAAATTGGCATGAAGCCATGAACGAGCTAATGAGAATGGATGAACTAGCTGAAATAAACCCGGCAAAACCAAACTCCTTCATTTCAGTATGGTCTGTTTGGATAGATTACAGAGAGTCTCAATCATATTTAAATATCCTATAAATATAAAGGTAAATCCCCCCAATATGCACATGTCCACTGACAATTGGATATGCCAGTGGCTTATAAACGCCCATAAGGCCTTTCAAATCCCAGGTTATGGTATCTATACAGAAATAATTTAAAGTAAGAAATATATACTTCTCTTTTACTTCATCATCAAAGTGGTAAAAAACCTCTACCTCCCCCTTTTCTTCCCTCCCCTCTGACCATGACCCTTTACCTTCCCCATCATACCTTCCCACCCTTACTTTCCTATCCCTTATATCCTATTCCCCCTCCCCTCTTACCCTCTATCTCCAATCCCCTCTCCCCGATAGCAGTATATAGGTTCCTCTCTTCACCTACAAGTAGAAAGAATAAATATACACCATCCTTAAGGAAGACTATGTCATGACTATATTTATATAGTGTCTGGCTATCACAATATCAAATTTATAACAACACTTCCATAAGAAGATTCAAAGCTACTTACATGTTTTGTTATTCTGTTCATTATTCTGTTCATTACATACAAATCTGTTATACATTATACTCTGTTATATCTGTACAAACGAGATGAACATGTATAATATCTGCTTGATGAAAACTTCAATAAAAAAAGATTTAACAAGAATTATTACATCTGAGGAAAATATTGTACTGCCAATGGGTACCTTTAAGCAAAATATAAAGCCCTGCACAATCGCTAGATGAAACGCCCACCTCTGTTGAGAATCCAGCGTGTGTACAGCAGCCCTTGAGTTGAATGATCGATTTGGCTGAGAGCATTGCACTTCCCACTTACCCGCCTCTCACATGAAGTCACAGCTGCTCATTGGTTGCCCCTCCCACCCAGAATAGCAGCAGAACACATCCCTAGCCAACGAGCCAGCAACACGTCTGTACAGCGTTGGCTCTGCAGTGTCAGTACCCGAAGGTTTGAGTACCAATCCACACTGAGTGGCATGTGTCATACATGTTTATGTAGCTTACGGTCCTTTTACACTTAATCAATTGCTCTCAGTTATATCTGAAAGAAAACTGATTTTCAAAGTAATGCCCATGTTTTCCTATGGCACAGTTCACACTTAACGCGTTTCAACTGAAATCTTCTTCCCAATGCACTGCTATTGAAAAAACGCGTACCAGGATGCACTAACGCGTACTAACGCATACCAACTGATTAAGTGTAAACAGGGCCTTAGTATAATCCAGCAGCAAAAAGTATGCTGTGCTACTTGTCTATTTTATCTGAAAGTGAAGCAATTATGGCTGATAGATCACATTTCCGGTCACTGAAAGAGCTTTGATGGGCTGTGAGGAGTGTGAAAATGTAAATGAAGCTTAAATGTAGCCTCACCTTGTAGGCTAATACAACTCTAAAGCACACTCCCTGCTAGGTGGAGCATTAGGTGTTGACATTAACATATAGGGCGAGGCTATACTTTTCCTTCATTTGCATTTTCACACTCTTCACAGCTCATCACCAGAACTAGTTCAATGACCAAAAATGTGAGCTGGCAAAATCCTTCTAACCTTGCAGACCTATTCCTTTAGATTGTGAGCTCACAAGGGCAGGGTTCTCTCACCCTTTTGTGTCTTGACATTTGTCATACATTTTCAACATTCATCATGTTACTCATGTCACTGTATTTACCAATTCTGTATTTTGTTCCAATTCTATATTTTGTATATTGGTGTACACCATTGTCTGTATTACAGGCTTTCTCAACCAGGGTTCCCTGGAACCCCAGGGTTCCTTGAGTACTCTGCAGGGGTTCCTTGGCATTTTCCCCCATCGTGGGGATGTATAATGGAGCTACTATAATCGGTTGTACTTTAACAAGAAGCACTAAATTGGGGGATCAGGAGACAGTATAATGAGTGGCAGTGTAATAGGGAGTAGTGAAATAAACAGCCACACATACTTTCAAAGACCATGCCTCCTGCAAAATAAATGCAGGGGTTCCTTGAGATCAAAAAAATGTTTGCAGGGGTTCCTTGAGATCCAAAAGTTATTTGCAGGGTTCCTCCAGGGTAGAAAGGTTGAGAAAGGCTGCTGTATTATTATGTACCCCATGTTTGTTTTTCTTACTTTTTACAACACCCATGGAATATGTTGGCGCCTTATAAATGAATAATAATAATAATAACAGCATACGCTTAACCCACTCTTGAATACCTGCATTCTGTTGTTGGAAATGCACCGACTTAAAGAGACTCTGTAACAAAATTTTCAGCCTTATTTCTTCTATCCTGTAAGTTCCTATACCTGTTCTAATGTGATCTGGATTACTGCAGCCTTTTCTAGTTGCACTGTCTCTGTAATATTAGTTCAAAAGTGTCAGCGCTCAAACAGTATCCTGGGGAGATATCCCACACTCTTCCTGCAACTGGACCAATCCAACCGATCCCGATTGTCTCTGTGCGAGCAGCCCTGAGGGGAGATATATAAATTTGGAAAAAAACACAAAATGGAAATAGTGTGATACTGACAGGTAAGTCTTAAACCTCCACCTTCTGTGCACCACACCTTAACCTAGTGCAGCACACCTATATAGATATAGATTGTGCTCACCAGATGGAGTGGCTGCTCAATTACAAACATCACTATATGCCTCCTTTATATGGTCCAAAGATCAACCTTCCTTGGCTGCAGTAGCTTCTGATCTTAAATCTGGCCTTTACCTCATATATATGGTGAAAAGGAGACACAACATAGCATAGTATCTTTGTAACTCTGTGCACCTTCACCACATTCCTGTGCTGGAACCCCACTCATGCACCTCACTTTAATGCAGCACACTTCTAAGGGCAAATATTACCCTCACCAGATGGAGTGGCTGCTCAATTATAAACAGCAAACAGGGCCTCTGTTATACATCCATACGATCAAGCACCTCCTCCTTTGACTGTAATAACTTCTGGTCCACGCTCTGCCTTTATCTCATATGCATGGGAAAAAAAATAACACAGCATAGTGCAGTATCTTTGTAACTTCGTGCACCTTCGCCGTACCCCTGTGCTGGTACAGCACTTGTGCACCTCACCCTGTGTGTGAATCCACTAGTAGATCAAAGCGCTCACCAAAACATAATGCTGCCCCTTCACAAACAGCTGAAGTATTTTCATAAAGATCCTCAGTATGCTGACCTACAACTTGCAAAATCCGTATCACCTTTAAAACTAAACAGATACTTCCATTGCTCAGTAAAACTTTAATATTCGATAAAAAAGTAGAAATACATTCGCATATTCCAATTCAATAAAAGCATATTACATATAAATCCAGCGTCCTGGATACAGCTAGCGTGCTCCCCGTAGCTCCGCCCTACGGGACGCTACGGGGCACACGGAGGAGCACGCTAGCTGTAGTCATGCTCTGACTTTAAAGGGTGATCTGTATGCAGGAGGAGAGAAGGGGCGAGAGTCAGCTCTGCTGGCAAACTTGTTAATTGACATAGCTGATATCTTGCTTTGAAAAAAAAACTTTTATGTCAGAGTGATGTTTGCACAATCAATAAGGTTGCCAGTAGTGCCGACTCTCACCCCTTCTCTCCCCCTGCATACACATTATTCAGAATACCCACTTTTACAGCAATGTTCCAGGTTTCGGCATCAGAAATATTGCTGTGTATTGGTATGAAACCCCACCTTCTCAGTGATACTTAGCCTAGGCTTGTTTAGTTATGCCGAATTCTCCTCCCAGATTAGTCTGAGAGACCAGGCATTATTTTCACTTTCTTTGGAATTCTCAGAAATAAATATTCCACAGTGATGCACCTGACAGAACTAATGATGTTGCCACTTGTCATAAATTTCACAATGCGAACCAGAGTGAGGAAAGATTTTACAATAGGCAAACACTGACTAAATAATTTATAAATTAATGTTGTGAAAAAATAAGTATTTGTATTATGTTCTTTTCTCTACAGTTCCTCTTTAAGCAATGTACAGTACATGCAAACTGTCCTTTGCCAAAGTAATCACTCTTGTTTTGAGAAAAAAAATCTAAAGCCTCATCTACACGGGTAGATGAGGCTCCGATCCAGCGGCTCGATTAGCTGCCGGATCGCCTCTGCCGCGTCCCCGCTCACCGCGCGTGCGCCGGATTCGATTCCCCGCTCGCCCCCGCCGGCGCCGCTTATCTTCCACTCGATTCCCTGCCATTGTCCTCGAGCGGGGAGCGAGCAGGGAATCGGCGGTGGGGAGATCCGTCCTGTCGGATCTTATCAATCAATCGATTGATAAGGAACATCGCCGCCACATCTACGCGTGTAGATGCGGCTTAAAGTCTGTACTGATGCCCTCTGAGATTGTTGGCCTTCTTTACAGTGATCGAGTTGGAAATAGTCCTCTTTTACGCTAAGTGGTATGTATAGCATTTTTCAACAAGCAGTATTTATTGAAAGAGATACAAAGCGATGCATGAACACAGTCAAGAAAATATAAAATACAAATCGAGACCAAAATTTGTAACGATGGATCAATACAAAGGCAGAAAGACATATTGGGCCTGATTCACAAAGCGGTGCAAACTGTTTGCCCGCCAGTGAAAAGCCCTTTATCACGCCTAAACTCAGTTTAGGCGTGATAACGAGAAAAGTTTTGCGCGTGCAGCCGAGCAAAACAATGCGCGCAAATGCGGCCACTAAACCCTATGGGCGCCGCGCGATAATCAGCACAAAGCGGTGCTAACTCAGCGGTGCAAAGGTTATCACGCTGAAAGTCTTTTAGTCTTTTAACTGAGTTATCACCGCTTTGTGAATCAGGCCCATAGTGATAAATCCACAATCGAAAAATGTTAGAGGGATACAAAATAGGGCAATGGCAAATAACGAACATGTAGTAAATGCCAATGATAATGCTGATCAAGTTGGAGAATACCTGTTGGACCAAGGAGCCCAGATAGAATCGAACAGGTCTTCCTGATCAACCAGGGAAGAGGTAATTTTTTCATCCAATAATACTCGTTCATTTCATGTTTCAGAGCAGTAACAGAAATAACAGAAGATTTCCATTCTCTGCCAATAATCGCCTTTGCAGCATTACAGAAACGAACCAGTAGTTTATTACGTTTAGATAGAGAAGGCTCCCCCTTATTAAACAAAGCTACCCAGGGGTTACAGGTTATATTTGTTTCTAAAACGAAGGAAGCCATCTTGAAACATTTTGACCAAAAATGTTGTACCATGGAACAATCCCACCAGCAATGGAGTTGACATGCCATGATACCACAACCTCTGAAGCAAAGGCTGGAAGGTGCCAGATCTCTGCTAGAAAGGGAAGCTGGGGAATGATACCAGTCGTATAAGATTTTATAACCTCTTTCCTTCGTCAGGCTATTCCTAGAGGTCTTACTAAATCTAAGAAGATTGATTCCTAATCATCAAGGGACCAAGTTTTCTGCAGTCTATGATGACTGATGTATAGCATTTTTAAAAGCTAATCAGTTTTATTTATTCTGTTTGGCACTAAAAATATATTTTAAAAACGAACAAAATATTAAAATAAACATTAAAAACATTTAAATAATTACAATTTTAGCTCTAAATCTAATAAATAATTTTTTTATTACGTTTTCACAATTGATGTTTTGCTAAAATGAATTTGCAGTGGTAATTGGAACTTTGGCACTGGGTTTTCTGTTATATATAATGTTGTGTATCGTTGTATCCATGGTGCATGGAATAACTTACGGAAAACATAACACATCTGTGAATTAATAGGAATATGTGTTTGCATGTGTACACTTGCTATGTAAAACAAGCCCCATTAAATGCCTTAAATAGAAAATTATTGTTAATGAAATTGTTGACAAAGCGACAGAAAGGTGTAACCTTGAGCTTTTGATTATAATTTGAGGGTGTGCTTTGTAGTAATTTTACTATAAAAGCTGACTGTAGTATGAGGAGCCCGTATGTGACTTCAGAGCACAGTCTATATGAATAGTTGAATTATTTGTAATGCGGAGGAAGGACCGCATGCTGACCAGCAAGTAACTGAATTACACGGAAAGCAGAGTTCATCAGATAAGTTGTGAGTATTGCCAAGGCTTGATGCCTGTTAGATGTATTCTATTTAGCAGTTTAATCGTTATGCTCCTCTTTGATTTATGCCTGGAAAACACATTTTGAGCTAAAGTGGTCTTTAGCGAAGAGTTACTCACTGTTCTATCCTTGGTATGAGCCTTCAGCTCAGTTTGAAGTGCTGTGCAACTCTAGCCTAAGCATATTTCTCTATTTTGGTTGTAGTTAGAAAGTAGAACACAATGCAAATGTATGTTTGTCTGTGTCTCAAATGGACAGATTTATACTTCCTGTGAATTGCAGCTGCAATTTACCTGAAAATACATTGAGGGGAAACCCTACAGGTTCACAGGTTGCACTGAAAATCTGACTTAAAGGGGTTCTTTCGCAAAAAAAGTAGGCAGTTAAAAAATGTGACAGATGACAGGTTTTGGGCCAGTCCATCTTTTTAAGGGGGATTCTCAGGGCTTTCTTTGTTTTCAACAGCATTTCCTGAACAACAGTTGCAAAATCTAACTGACATAATAGTGTGCAAGTGAGTAGGGAGGCCGGCTGGTATATTGCGATTTTGGCAGTTAAACTGCTGTTCAGGAAATGCTGTTGAAAACAAAGAAAGCCCCGAGAATCCCCCTTAAAAAGATGGACTGGCTCAAAACCTGTCATCTGTCACATTTTTTAACTGCCTACTTTTTTCGCGAAAGAACCCCTTTAAGTTGTAAACGTTCTACACCGAGCTACAAAAATGCATTTAAAGCCCTTTTTCAATTGCTGTGTTCTGATCCTATAATCAGATTGGACATGACTCTCCCACTCTTTGGAAATTGCAGTGGCACAGTGATTATACATGTAATCCTGGTGCCCCTACTCCGTTCCCATTGTGACGATTTGACAATGCGAATTTAAACATAAACAGTTCATGCTGCAATTTTCCTGTGTTTGCATTTAGGATTAACTCTATCGGAGTACATGAAAATTACATCACAACTGCAGCGCTATGCACATTTCTTGCAGTTTTCCTATGTTACATGAACCCCTCCACTCATCTTCAGGAAATCGCAATCCCATCATAGATAGCAATGATCACATGAAAAATCACTCTGCCACTCATGTAAATTTCCTTTTGAAAAAGTTGCACATTTACATTAGATCACAAAGCGTTCATTTGTGATTGCAGTTTGTAGCTAAAAAGAGATCTTGAGTATGCTAACACTTTTTCTTTGCTGCTGTTGCATAACTCCCAGCTATCCCTTTTTTCAGGGTATGGGAATTAAATTTGTCCCTCTTTCAGGACTGATCAGAGTCAGAATCACCTTTATTCGCCAAGTAAGCCAATTGACGTACCCAAAATAGTTTTTGGTTAATGTACACATGTATGCATTTTTCTGCTCACAAATGTGTTTAGTTTACTCTTGCTTTATTCCCATCCTTTAAAGTGATATATTTCTAATTTTCAAATGTTTCAAATGTTAAACTGATGATGAAAAAAAGGACCACTGTGGCTTGAATTATAAAGAAAATTATTTTGCTTATGAATTCTTTGTGGAGTGTGTGACCAGGACTGGAACAAGGTACACCACCAACAGAGACTGAGCTGCCCAAATGCACCCCCCTTTTCAGAGCCACAGCCGTACAATATGCATGACTCCTCAACAACAGTGCCTACTTACTGTTTTAAAGGGACTCAGAGCTGTAAATTTAAAAAGATTTTATACATACCTGGGGCTTCCTCCAGCCCCATCCACCTGGATCGCTCCCACGCTGCTGCCCGCAGCGTCGGTAACCGGGTCCCACCACTGATGTCAATCGCAACAAGCTACGCAGGAGAAGTGCGCTCTTTGCGTATCTCTCCAGCAGCTGCTGGAGAGATACGTAGAGGGTGCACTTCTCTTACGCCAGACTGGCTCCAACTGATGGAGGACGGTGGCATGGGAGCGATCCAGGTGGGTGGGGCTGGAGGAAACCCCAGGTATGTATAAAATCTTTTTCATTTTACAGCTCTACACTTTAAAGTATGGCCACAGGCGCCAGTCAGGCCCTGACTCCCGCTGGCACAGCAGCAGAAGCTGAGAGGAACGTTCAGGAGAAGGGGGCACAGATTGTCGTCAGCAGTAGTGTTGATCGGATACCTCATTATCCTATTCGAGTTTGGTCGAATTCGGATAGCAAACTATCCGAATTCACTCGAAGTTCGATATTCGAGTTAATCGAATATCCGATTCGAACTTGGATATCCGACGTCACTATCCGAGTCTGTATTCAAGTAAAATATTCGAGCTGGCCTTAAATAGCTTTTAAAACTTGTATTGGAGGTCAATGATGCATGAAACCACCTTTTTTATGAAGAAAAACATCAAGTGATTATGTGGTGATGTAGTAGTTATAAAAAAGGTATCAAAAATAGTAAATGAACTTCATGAAAAGTGTTTGCATGAGAAGGTGTGTCCAAAATGGTTGTAAGTTGTAAGTCTTCATTTACGTCGTCTTCATCTTCTTCTTCTATATCTTTTTCTTCTTCTATATCTTCTTTTTCTTCTTCTTCTATATCTTCTTCTACTCGAATCTTCTTCATCTTCTACTTCTTGTATCTTCTTCAATTATCTTTTTCTTCTTCTATATCTTCTTCTTCTTCTATATCTTCTTCTTCTGCATCATCTTCTTCTTCTTCTATATCTTCTTCTTCTTCGTCTTCTTCTTCTATATCTTCTTATTCTTCGTCTTCTTCTTCTTCTATATCTTCTTCTTCTACTTCTTCTTCTTCTATATCTTCTTCTTCTTCTTCTATATCTTCTTTGTCTTCTTCTTCTATATCTTCTTCTTCTATATCGTCTTCTTCTTCTTCTTCTCCTTTTTCTTCTTCTTCTTCTTCTATATCTTCTTCTTCTTCTTCTATATCTTCTTCATCTTCGTCTTCAATATCTTCTTCATCTTCGTCTTCAATATCTTCTTCATCTTCTTCTTCTATATCTTCTTCTTCTTCTATATCATCTTCTTCTATATCTTCTTCTTCTTCTATATCTTCTTCTTCTTTCTTTCTTCTTCTTCTTCCTCTTCTTCTCATCATTATATTATGTGTCTTGGTTTTCCTTTCTTTTGTAATATTTTTTTTTTACTTCATTTGTGGAAATATTTTATTTTAATAACACCATAGTTGTATTTGTGTTGATGGCATAATAGTACTAGTGGCACATTGCAAGCCACAGTGCCTTTTTCTGTGTACCCTGGCGGTGGTAAAACACAGACATCAGCAGGAGGAGGAAGTAGTTGCAGATATTGTAGTGTGGTAATAGCTGGTAGGAGAGTGGGTGGCAGCAGAAAATAGTTCTTCTTCTGTTCTCCCTGGCAGTGGTAGCAGCACACAGACAGCAGAAGCTCAATGCAGCTACAGGAGGAGGAGTAGTGTGTGTTAGGCAGTGTGATGTGACTGCTGACATAATAGGCCCTGGTTCCTAGCAGTGGTACCAGGGCCGTAAATGAACATCAGGAGGTTCCAGACAGCGGTCGTGAAGCCCACATTGTGTCTAATACACAATTGGGACAGCACAGTTTTCAACCCGGACACCTCTAAAAGAATTAAAAAAAATGTTTCAAAATAATGCAGCTATTTGTGAGCGTAAATAGCTGGTGGCGCATGGGCAGCAGCACCTTGTAATGTGTTCCCTGGCAGTGGAGACACAGACAGAAGGAGGAAATACAGCAGCAGGCAGCGTGAGGAGGATGAGTGTGTGGCAGACTGGCAGCAGGCAGCAGGAGGGCAGGCAGCAAGACATAATAGGCCCTGGTTCCTAGCGGTGGTACCAGGGCCGTAAATGAACACCATGAGGTTCCAGACAGCGGTCGTGAAGCCCACATTGTGTTCAATACACAATTGTGACAGTACAGTTTTCAACCTGGACACCTCTAAAATAATAAAAAAAAAAATTGTAAATAATGCAGCTATTTTTTAGAGTAAATAGCTGGTGGCGCATGGGCAGCAGCACCTTGTAATGTGTTCCCTGGCAGTGGAGACACAGACAGAAGGAGGAAATACAGCAGCAGGCAGCGTAAGGAGGATGAGTGTGTGGCAGACTGGCAGCAGGCAGCAGGAGGGCAGGCAGTACGACATAATAGGCCCTGGTTCCTAGCGGTGGTACCAGGGCCGTAAATAAACACCATGAGGCTCCAGACAGCGGTCGTGAAGCCCACATTGTGTCCAATACACAATTGGGACAGCACAGTTTTCAACCCGGACACCTCTAAAATAATAAAAAAAAAAATTTCAAAATAATGCAGCTATTTTTGAGCATAAATAGCTGGTGGCGCACAGGCAGCAGCACCTTGTAATGTGTTCCCTGGCAGTGGAGACACAGACAGCAGGAGGAAATACAACAGCAGGCAGTGTGAGGAGGATGAGTGTGTGGCAGACTGGCAGCAGGAGGGCAGGCAGCGAGACATAATAGGCCCTGGTTCCTAGCGGTGGTACCAGGGCCATACATGAACCCCATGAGGTTCCAGACAACGGTCGTGAAGCCCACATTGTGTCCAATACACAATTGGGACAGCACAGTTTTCAACCCGGACACCTCTAAAATAATTTAAAAAAAAATTCAAAATAATGCAGCTATTTTTGAACGTAAATAGCTGGTGGCGCATGGGCAGCAGCACCTTGTAATGTATAAGAGTGATTAAGATGTGGAATGCATTGCCACAGGAAGTCGTTGTGGCAGACTCTGTACCTGCATTTGAAGGGGGCTTAGATGCTTTCCTTGGGTTGATTGACATCCATGGCTACAATTACTAGGTGAGGCCTAATGATGTTGATCCAGGGATTTTGTCTGGTTGCCATCAGGAGTCGGGAAGGAATTTTTCCCTTTTGGGGCCAATTGGACCATGCCTTGTAAGGGTTTTTTCGCCTTCCTCTGGATCAACAGGGATATGTGAGGGAGCAGGCTGGAGTTGTACTTTGTACTGGTTGAACTCGATGGACGTATGTCTTTTTTTCAACCAAAATAACTATGTAACTATGTGTTCCCTGGCAGTGGAGACACAGACAGCAGGAGGAAATACACCAGCAGGCAGCGTGAGGAGAATGAGTGTGTGGCAGACTGGCAGCAGGCAGCAGGAGGGCAGGCAGCGAGACATAATAGGCCCTGGTTCCTAGCGGTGGTACTATGGCCGTAAATGAACACCATGAGTATCCAGACAGCGGTCGTGAAGCCCACATTGTGTCCAATACACAATTGGGACAGCACAGTTTTCAACCCGGACACCTCTATAATAATTTTAAAAAAAAAATTCAAAATAATGCAGCTATTTTTGAGCGTAAATAGCTGGTGGCGCATGGGCAGCAGCACCTTGTAATGTGTTCCCTGGCAGTGGAGACACAGACAGAAGGAGGAAATACAGCAGCAGGCAGCGTGAGGAGGATGAGTGTGTGGCAGACTGGCAGCAGGCAGCGAGACATAATAGGCCCTGGTTCCTAGCGGTGGTACCAGGGCCGTAAATAAACACCATGAGGTTCCAGACAGCATGGGTCGTGAAGCCCACATTGTGTCCACTACACAATTGGGACAGCACAGTTTTCAACCCGGACACCTCTAAAATAATAACACAAAATTATTACATTTTTTTTTCAGAAATGCAGCTATTTTTGAGCGTAAATAGGTGGTGGCGCATGGGCAGCAGCACCTTTTAATGTGTTCCCTGGCAGTGGAGACACAGACAGCAGGAAGAAATACAGCAGCAGCAGGTGTAATGTGTGTGTGCCACTTCATGTCCCCCTCTCGCCGACAACAGGGGCCAGGAATTCGCCTTCCACCCAAGCCTGGGTTATTTTGAGAAACGTCAGTCTGTCCACAGACTTGTGAGACAGACGAGATCGCTTCTCAGTGACTACTCCACCGGCTGCACTGAAGCAACGCTCTGACAGTGCGCTGGAAGGGGGGCAGGAGAGCACTTCCAGGGCGAACTGCGCAAGCTCGCTCCAGATCGGCAGGTGCTTGACCCAATACTCCATGGGATCAACAGGGGCAACGCTGTCAAGCCCGCTGAAGGACCCCATGTAGTCAGCCACCATGCGGGTCAAGCGCTGTCTGTGACTGGAGAAGGATGCTGCTGCAGGATCCTCCTCTCTAGTCCCTGGCAGCTCTACACTCATGTAGAGCTCGTTGGTCAGAGACAGCAGGTCTGTGGTCCGCGTGCGCTTGCTGCTGGTGGATGCAGGCACCTGCTGCTGCCTCTGTGCTGGCTGGACAGTGGGGGTGGATGGCTGAGGGAAGGCTTCCTTCAAGCACTTAACAAGGGACAGCTGCAAATCCCTCACTTGTTGCACACGGTCTCCTCCTGCAGGCAGGAACTGGCTGAGCTTCCCCTTCAGACGTGGGTCCAGCATCATGCAGATCCAGATGTCCTCCCTCTGCTTCATCTGGATGACCCTTGGGTCCTTGCGCAGGCACCTCAGCATGTGCGCTGCCATTGGGAAGAGTCTGGCCACGTCTGCTGGCACATAATCAGCAGCCCCAGAGCCGGCCGTGCTGTCTTCCTCATCCTCTGCCTCCTCCACCTCATCCTCTCTCCACCCCCACACCAGTCCAGCTGCGCTCTGCTGCTCCTCCTCATCAGCAGCAAGGTCAGGGATCTCCACCAACTCCAAGCCCTCCTCCTCAGAGGTGGCCTGTGAAGCTGCCTGCAGCTCCTGCTGGTCCAAGGCTGCTGCTCCCTCTTCCAGCAGTGCATACAGGGCCCTGTCCACCACACACACCATGGGGACCCACTCGCACACCATTGCATGGTCCCTGCTTACCATGTTGGTGGCCTGCAGGAAGGGAGCCAGCACTGAGCACACCTGCTGCATGTGCCCCCAGTCCTCCGTGGAGATGATGGATGGGAGGTTGGTGGCGGCACGCCCAGTTGCAGTAATGGCGGCAACTGTTGCTCGTGCAACGTACTGGCTGACAGCCTGCCTCTGTTCAACCAGACGCTCCAACATCGCCAGGGTGGAGTTCCAGCGAGTTGGAACATCGATCATGAGCCGGTGCTGTGGCAGGTGCAGCTCCTTCTGCACCTCTTCCAGGCTCGCTACGGCTGCAGTCGAGTGCCGGAAATGACGCACAACCTTCCTTGCCGCCTCAAGGAGTCGGTCCATCCCCTGGTAGGTCCGCAGGAACTTTTGCACTACCAGGTTCAGGACGTGCGCCAGGCAGGGGATGTGGGTCAGGTCTCCCCTGCTGATTGCAGCAACCAGGTTTGCCCCATTGTCGGACACCACCTCTCCGACTCTGAGGCCTCTGGGGGTCAGCCAATTCCTCTCCTGCTCTCGGAGTTTGGCCAGGACATGGTTCGCCGTCAGTTTGGTCTTCCCCAGGCTGACCAATTCCAGCAGCGCTTGGCAGTGGCGGGGCTTCACGCTGCTGCTGAGGCAGGGGGTTTGGGCTGGTGTGCCGGAGGATGGAAGCGGATCAGAGGAACCTGCTGCAATTCCGCTGACCCTGCATGGTGGCACCACCCACTGCGTTTTGCTGCTGCTGCTGCTCTGACAGTGCCCGATGCTGCTCCCCCCTCCTCACCCCCTTCCACCAAGCTGAGCCAATGCGCAGTGAAGGACAGATAGCGGCCTGTCCCAAACTGGCTGCTCCACGAGTCTATGGTGACGTGGACCCGTTGACCCACCGCGTGATCCAGCCCTCTCCCGACATTGGCCATCACAGAGCGGTGAAGTGCAGGGATGGCCGTGCGTGCAAAAAAATGTCGGCTGGGGATTGGCCAATCGGGGGCTGCACATATCAGGAGTGCACGCATGTCGCTCCCCTCCTGCACAAGGGAATAAGGCAGGAGTTGGGAGTACATGGCCCGTGCCAGCAAGCCGTTCAGCTGACGCACGCGACGGCTGCTGGGAGGCAGAACCCTGACCACCCCCTGGAAGGTGTCGCTGAGCAGGGTCTGGCGACGCCTTTTGCTGGCACGGGAATCACTGGAGGGAGCAGAGGAGGCCACTGAGGACTGGCTGCCAGAACAGGCCTCAGTGTCGGCGGTAGGAGTTGCAGAGGGAGGAGGAGCAGTGCGTTTCTGACGCACTCCTGCTGGTGCTGCTGGAGGAGGGCAGGTGGCTGCTGCCGACAGCTTCGCAGTGGTGGCGGGTCTGCCACTGCCAGCTTCCTTCAACTTCATGAACTTCTCATGCTCATGAAAGTGTTTCCCTGCCATATGGGTCACCAGAGAGGTGGTGCCGTACGCAGAGGGCTCCTTCCCTCTGCTGAGCTGCTGGCGGCACTGGTTGCAGGTGGCATACTTGCACTCCACATATGGCAGGGTGAAAAAATTCCAAATTGGGGAGGTGAAGTTGCCCCTTCGGCTCGAAGGTGCTGCTGCTGCTGGTCTCCCTGTGGTGGTTGGGGGGGGGGGGGGTTCTTGGTGCGGCTGGTAGTGGCACTGGCAGAACTCTCCGGATTAGCATGCTGTGTGGCCTGCATACCACGGCCACTTCTGATCCTGCCTATGTCTGCGATGCTGATCCTTCTAGCATGGCCCGCAGACGCATCCTCCTCCTCCTCCTCAGAGCTGATGACATCCCCAGGATCTGCCACCCAGTCTCTGTCCTTCACCCTGTCATCATCATCCTCCCCCTCAGCAAACATGTCCTGCTGGGATAACCCCACAAACTCCTTTTCTGCATGCATGGGCTGATGGACACTCACCACTGTCTGACTGTCCAAAGCATCATCCCCCAAAGTGCCCATAAGCATTTCTTCCACCTCCAATTCTACCGCAAGAGCACTCCTTAGCCCCGCTGTGCTTGGGGATAAGAAGGTGCTGAGTGACAGGGTGCTGGTGTTGCCCGCTGGGGCTGGAGAACTGCACTCCTCCTCCTCCTTCCCAGGCAGTGCTGGGCGGCTGCTGCTGCTCTTGCAAACAGGAGTGGTGTCGGGAGTGGAGGACTCGGTTCCAGAGCTAATGGTTGCCTGCTCATCCACCATCAGTTCCACCACAGAGTCTGCGTCCTTCTCAATAGGACGGCTACGACCTGGCGGTGGGAGGAACATCTGCGCCACACGCTGCTGCTGGGTCTCTGCAGCGTGACACCCAGCTGTTGGGCGTCCAAGGCGTCCACGGCCAGTGGCTAATGGCGGAATAGCCACTGGTGCAGACGCAGAACTACGCATGGTGGTGGTGGTGGCACGGCTGCCACGACCTCCTCTCTTGCCGATGCCCTTGCTGCCCCTGCCCAAACCGCGGCTGCCAGTGCCAGACATCGTATATTTTTAATATTATACAAATGAAAAAAAAAGTTATGTATGTAAAGGCGGGTGGGACAAGTGGGGTATTTTAATGGGGTGGGACTGGTGGTGGTGGTGGTGTGAGGTGACGGACAGGTGTACTCTACAGCAGAGATCGGTGTAGTGCTAACGAGAGAGTGCAGTGCGCACACAAAGACCCTAGCTGACGCTGACTGACGGTGTCCCTATACACAGACTACAGTACAGTACAATTCAGCGAATACACAATACAAGTAATATAAACAATAGGACGGGTGTAGCACTAACGAGAGGGTGCAGCCAGCACAGACGTGCACTGTGCACACAAAGACCCTAGGTAACGCGGTGACAGATGGTCCCTATACACAGACTAGAGTACACTACAGTACTAACTAAACAATAGAGGAATCTAGCTAAACAATAGAACAGGTGTGACTAGATTACAGAGAGCAGATACAGGACAGGTATAGCAGTAAAGCTGGGCCTTGCTAACTACAAAATAGTACAATAATCTATCTAACACAGAAGTAGTACAGTAGAGTAGGACAGGTGAGAGCACAGGTAACTAGAGACTAGAGCACAGAGCAGGGCAGGCTGCCTTGCCTAGGCACAGGGCCTAGCTGCTGCAGCTACAGCAGCACCAGTGACAGTCTCCCTCCCTAGTCCCTAATCACACAAACTAAACTGCCTAAAATACAATCTATCTACAATACAAAGCAATACAGGTGAATATCAAGTGTTGGAGTGTAAAAACGCTAGGTGTTTTGAGCAATAAATGCACTTGCACAGACAAAAAGCACTGGAGCAGTCTCTCAGTACAGTCAGTCAGTAAGTCGCAAGCAGGACGAGTGAGGCAACATGGCGCCCACTATTTATAGAGGGGGGCTTGGCCAGGCTCCCCCTCTGTGATTGGCTGCAGTCAGAGGGCTGGGAGCCCTCTGATTCGCTTGTGAGGACTCGAGGTGACGTCTGACGTGACGCTATCCGAGCTGATGACGCTATCTGAGCTCGGATAGCTAGGATATCTCCGGATAGCTGATTGCTATCCGAGTGCGCTCGGATAGCACAGCCCGGATAGCTAATACTATTCGAGCTCGGTATTCGAGCTCGAATAGCGAAAAAAGAGCTAGGATATCCGAGTATCTCGGATATCCTAGCTCGGATGAGCATCACTGGTCAGCAACGTCAGACAAGGATAGGCTAAGCTGATGCATGCTGGCTCTCTCTGCACACTCCCGGCTGCTGGGAAGAGCAGCACTGCTTGGCACCAGGGTTGCCAACCTAATTTTTTATTTATTTACAGATTAAAGGCCCAAAAAACTGGACACCCAAAATTTTGGATGGACAGAAGGCGGAGTCATCAGGGCACTTTAAAGTAGAGAGTTGGGTGGGGCTAAACTGTGGACATGGTTGCATTTTTAATTGCTGCAGCAGGTTATTTCGTACCTATCTGGTATTTTGAATCAGCAACCTTTCTGAAAGGTCTCTGGATGCAGTCATGTCACTTTTATTTGGACCCCATCAGATACTTCTTGTGTGAAGTAATACAGTGACATGTATGGGGATTGCACAAAATGACATCTGTAGTTTTAATTACCTTATATACTCACATGTAAGCCTAATTTTTCTGCACAAAAAATGCTTATATGCGAGTCAGTGGAGCGGTATGGATGGTGGAGCAAGTTTTGTTACTGGCAGAGGAGCGTAGGGATTGTGCACTAAGGAACCTGCTCTTGCCAGCAGAGTGCACTGCTCAAGACTACCTGTGTCCCCTGGCTTGTGGAGAGGAGTGTGCAAGCAACGTGTCAGCGGTGCAATGATTGGGGAGTCTTCCTGTGTGGCGTTCGCTGTATCTCATATCTGTGACACCATCTAGTTGCATCTTGAGAGACGGCTGTATCAACCTTGGTGCACACCTGGCTATAAGGAAGAGGGCTGACTTGTACTGGGGGCACATCTGGCTACTTTGGAGGGGGCTTATATGCAAGAGTCAATCACTTTTTCCTGTTTTTTTTTACGGAAAAGTGGATACCTCGGCTTATACATGGGCCGGCCTATATGTGAGTATATACGGTAACTACAACTACAGCTAATTAACTATAACTTTCAAAGTTAAACAACAGCAAGGAATAATATAACACTTTTTCCAGTATAAAAAAATAACCACATTTTGCTGCACAGGCTAAACACTCCAAACTGGCAATATAGTAAAGCAATGCATGTATGCCTAATGCCTGGTATACACCATACAATTTCCCGATTTTCTGATCGATTTTGTATAAAGTGATAGGAAAATCGATCAGAAAAAGTATTGGAAATCAGATTCATCAGAATCAATTCAATCCATCTATCCGATGGGAAATTGCATGGTGTGTAACAGGCATAAGTAGAAGTCCTTCAATCTGGATTTGTGTGCCTGGATGACATCCATCTACAGGGACTCCACACTTCCATCTCTGCTAAAACAAAATTACAGGAGCCAGGAACATTCCACATCCACAATCACATCAGACACAGTGCAAAGCACAATCAATTAACAGTGAGGCAGAAATGCATAAAGCTGTATAAACATTATACCCCTTCAGTGAAAACATTTTTTGCACTTGTTCCTATGTAATCCGTCAGCCTCCTATTTGTTTCAGTTGTCTGGAATTGGGCACTGCACAATCTTCAAGTGGATCCGAGACAAACTTGCTGCCTTCACTTTTCTGCCCCTTACATATAGTTTATTGGGCATTCTTGACCCCAAATGCTTTTTTTTTATTTTATTTATTACCTAATTGCATGTAAATGAATGTATCCACTCCCCCAGCACCTAGGCATTTTGAGTCCCATGCTGGAAGTGCTCATGGGAGCTCAGCCTGGGGATGTGGAAGCTTTTGCTGAAGCATCCACAAGATTTCAGAGGTAAGGGGGAGGAGGAGAGGGGAGTGGAGTTTTCACAGGCTGAGGGGTGGAGATATAGAGCAGCTTGCCTGTGTAATGATGACAAGCAGAATATGGCTGTTCTCATTGTATCACAGAAATAAATAATCATATACTGTTGAAACTGTTTGCAGCTAGATTTACTGTATAAACCATCTAAACTTTAGATAAGATATATGGACAAGTTACTTGCTATAGTTAGTTTTTCATCTCAGATCCGCTTTCAGTTCTGCTCATCAGAATTAAAAGAACAGATGCTTTCAGAATGCACTGATGTGAATTAAACCCATTGCTTATCATAGGATCTGCTCGCATGTCCAAAGATCCGTTCCATTCTGCTCTCATTAAGGGCTGGTGCACACCAAAACCCGCTAGCAGATCCGCAAAATGCTAGCAGATTTTGAAACGCTTTTTCTTCTTTTTCTGTAGCGTTTCAGCTAGCGTTTTGCGGTTTTGTCTAGCGGTTTTGGTGTAGTAGATTTCCTGTATTGTTACAGTAAAGCTGTTACTGAACAGCTACTGTAACAAAAAACGCCTGGCAAACCGTTCTGAATTGCCGTTTTTCAGAGCGGTTTGCGTTTTTCCTATACTTAACATTGAGGCAGAAACGCATCCACAATCCAAAAAATGCCTCACCCAGGCATTTTTCGTTTCTGCAAAATGCCTCCCGCTCTGGTGTGAACCACCCCATTGAGATACATTGACCAAGCAGATCCGCAGCCGCAAGCGGATCTGAAAACGCCCAAAAAGCCGCTCGGTGTGCACCAGCCCTAACATGGGTTTACTAAAGACAGGCCTTGTGTCATCAACATGAGACCAGCTTTTATGAAATGGTGAATGCACATTAGAAGTGGTGTCCCAGAAGAGTCAGTACTGGGTCCAGTCCTTTTCAAGCAATATATTAATGACATAGCAGATGGAAAACACCGCCACCTGGAGTGAGGAAATTATTTTCCCCCCTAAAGGTTATATTGGCCCCAGCCTTGTAAATGTTTTTTTTCCCCTTTCCTTGACTGCTTTAACAGGAATCCCTCACAGTTGATTGATGTGCTGGTCTATGTGTATGAGTAAATTGTCCAGCCCAGAAGCTGGCCTTCCCTGGTTTTGCCACCCCTTTGTGACTCTCACATCCAGTGGACCCATTGTGCAAGGGTCATAAAACAAGTGTGGCTATCATAATCTTAATGCCCATAACAAGTATAGCCACAAAAACACCTGCTCTAAAGGATAGAGCCCTTTATTAAAGGAACTGAAGGTTAGTAGTTGAAGCTCCCTCACAGCTCATAATTAGCATTTTCAGGAGTGATGCATCGTGGGAAACCACAGTTGCTCACTTAAAGAGAATATGAAGCTAGATTTTTTTAAAAAAACAGATACTTACCTAAGGAGAAGGAAGGACCTGGGTCCTATAGAGCCTTCTGGTTCCAGCGCTGGCTCTGAATTCAAATCTCCCACTGCGGCAGGCTTCGGAAAGTCTTTGGGAACCCATGTGCTCCCGAAGATAGACGGCTTCTACTGCGCATGTGCAGCATGCTCACACATGCCCAATATGAAGCGGACCGTTTCCGAAGCCTCCCAAAGCGGCAGAAAGCAGTCTCCACCCATCGATCAGAGACTGCTAGCGGGGGAGACCGAGGTGAAACGCAGGGACCAGGAGAGGATCAGGAAGGCTCTATAGGGCATCCATTTAAAAAGGGCAACTGGAAAAAAAGGGCGCCTGGTGTAGACCATATATGCGAAATTTGGCTAAAAAAAGGGCGCCTGGTGTAGCCCATATGCCAAATTCGACTACAAACGGTACCCTGGTGTAGCCCATGTATGCAAAATTCGGCTACAAAGGGCTTCTGGTGTAGTCCATATATGCCAAATCAGCTACAAAGGGTGCCTGGTGTAGCCGAAAAAGCTAGTTTTAGTTTATAAAAAGGATGCTGTTATAGGCAAAATCTGTTGGACTTTAAAAGGGCTCTAGATATAACTGAGAAAAGTGATTACTATGACCTAACCTCTCTCTACTCTCACACAGAACCCTCCCCTGGTGGTGCCTAACCCTAACTCCCCCAGTGGTGCCTAACCCTAAGACACCCCCCCCCCCCGCTTGTGATGCTGAATCTTAACCCCCCCCCCCCCTTCCCCCTGCACTCCCAAATCAAAAATCTTGGCTATAAAAGGGTGTCCTTTTGTAGCAAAATCAAAAACCTTGTAGCTAAATAAAAAATATGGGCTACAAAGGGGCGCCCTTTTGTAGCGGAATCAAAAACCTTGTAGACGAATAAAAAATATGGGCTACAAAGGGGCGCCTTTTTGTAGCAGAATCAAAAACCTTTTAGCCGAAAACCTTGTAGCTGAATAAAAATTATGGGCTACAAAGGGGCGCCCTACTGTAGTCGAACGTAGCCAAATAAAATATGGGCTACCCAGGGGCGCCGCTTGTAGTAGATATCAAAACTCGGGTGCCCTTTTCACCACCTCGTAGCCCATATTTGCAGAAGTAACATTGATGTTTAAGGAGGTGCCCTTTTCATACAGGAGACTGAGGTTTTTTTAAATTTAGTTTCAGACTCTATTTGAAGCTGAATTATCATAAATAGCTTCTATTATAAGAAGGCAAAATTACATTTAGCAGTATTGTAAATACTTTCACTGGTTTCTTTGTTGCCTGGCATAGTGCCTATATTAAAGTTCTGTGAATAGAAGAGCTCACCAGAATTCCCTCCTGACGACATTATCTCATGTACATAATTATGGTAGCAAGGCTGAGAGCGTTCTGTAAGGAAGGGATTTGAAAAGCTACATTTACAGAGAGGGACCGGGGAATATGAAGCATTGGTGAGAACTGAGAACCATCCTAGACTTACTGTAAGTATGAGGAGTTTTGCAAAGGGCACATGACAGTGATCTTAGAGTCATAAATAACAATGCTGTATTTTTGAAATGCTGTTTTCGTCAAATATGCTACTATTACCATATTTGCTTGTGGGAGTTGGAGAGTAGAACTATCCACACATTTTTGGAGACATTTGGTCCTTAAAGTGGACCTGAACTGAGAAAGTCCTCTCTGATCTAAAAGATACGCAACAGCATAATAACCTTTAACCTCCCTGGCGGTACGCAGATGCAGTGGCTGCGTCCGCGGGAGGGATTTTTTAAAAATAAAACATGTTTTGTATTAGTTAGCTAGCACTAGTCTAGCTAACTATGTTCGCCAAGTCCCCCAACACCTCTCCGACCCCCCGATAGCGCCGGTAACACTCACCCGTCCGCGATCCAGCGAGAGCCGTAGCTTCCCAATTAGCTTCACTCGTCGCTATGGTGATGATCGGACATGACGTCATGACGCCATGCGCAGTCCCGATCCTCCCCATAGCGATGCCTGGAGCTGATTGGGAGGCTGCGCCATTGCAGGATCCCTGGGGGGTATGTATTGCGGCAATTATACAACAGGGTTTAATAAAAAAAGACCTCCCGGGGCCATGTTATCCCCTGCGGCGGCTAGCCCGACACTGTGTTGGGCTTACCGCCAGGGAGGTTAAACAAAAACATTTCTTTGTTACATCTGATACAACTCCTAAAATAAATCTGCACAGTTTTTATTTCCTGATTCATGGAAGCAGACATATTGTTCAAATACAACTTGTGATTATGCACGGATGAGGGAGGATTAGACAGGCGGCTCTCTACATACAGAGTATTTTCCTTCTGTCCTGTGCAAGAGTTCAGGCCTACTTTAATCACATACTAATACCGATTTTTTAATCATGATACCAGTGCATATAAACATATAGGTATATATTACTCTACTTATTCACTTATATCACTTCATTTAATTCACAGAATTCTTCCTAATTGTCTTCAGAGAGTGAGCTTGCTGAGCTATAAGTATACTGTATGATTACACAAGGTTTGTTGGTCAGTCTGATTCAAGTTCAAATGACACATGTTGCTGTTCTCTGTATTTTACGTAACACGCACATATGTTACTAATGCCATTAATAAGGGATGTGTTGTTTTATTATTAAAGACTCATATATAAATGGTATTTAAAAAATATGAGAGTGTTGCACAACAATAGCTAAATCAGCAGCTTGCATTACTTGATCTTAAATCAGGCTAACCACTAAACCATGAGGTGGTTATAGGAAACATAAGTCTGGTTTGTAATAGTGTCCTTTCTCCTACTTTTGGAGCTCTGTTATGAGGCCACTACTGCTATATGTGAGTATAGTGTAATGTGAGGTGTGGTACAATTTATAACAGATGATTCAGGACTGTAATACCACTATAAAGATTACATTGCTCTGGTATTTATTCTCTATTTTTTTCACGCAGTACATGTCTGCGTAACATGATGACCACAGGTAACCCTTAAAGATGAGCAAATCATTTGTCAAATATGCAAATTAGGTTTGGCAGGGACCAGAACTTGGGAAATGAGCTGGGACTCTGTGAGGGCTAATCAGTTCTGGCAGCTGATTAGGGCCCTTTTCCAGTAGCAATCGCAATCACAAACGCCAGCGATAGCAATTGCGATTTTTTATTAACTTTGTTATGCGATCGCGATTTGCTATTTTCATTTGCATTGCATTATCCCTCTGAAAATTGCTCCAGGAAGCGATTGCGATTTGCGACTTACAAATCGAATCACTATAGTGGGAAATACTTCTCATGATTTCTATGATAAAGTAGCAACCCTAGCGATTTAAAAATCACTGGCGATTTGCGATTTTGCAAATCAACTGTGCAGTGGAAAAGGGCCCTAAGAAATCCGCTTTTGGCTAATTAATTAGCACTTGTTGAATCAGATTTTCACACAAGCTCAGCAATACAATAAGAAATGTCTTCTGGGATCTTGGTTGTGGTTGTGCCGGAACTGTTACCATATTGCAATGTGGACAGAATTGCCAGAAATAGCTGACAGTCAGTAATTCCCCTGTCCCATCCCAAATCTGCCTTTAAAAAATCCCCTCCCATCATAGTAATCTTCCCACCCCAAACTGAGCCCCCACTAGAGTTAGTCAATGAGATGTAAATAATTTTGGGTTGCATACAAATTTCATTTTAATTGTATGCAGTTTTAAATGGGACAATCAAAATAATCAGGAAGTGCATTTCATTGGTCTATTTTCAAGTTGCATCCCATTCGCATGAAATATGCATGCAAGTCAGAATTACTTGTCTCTCTCTGATGCCTCACTTATGTAAAAGCTGCTCCCCTTAATGTACAACCATTTTTCCTTGTAATGTACACACCCACCCAACATTCCCTGTTCCTAATGTAAAAAACTATTTCCCCTTAATACCTTACCAATCACCCTCAAATTGTGTACAATCATTTCTTTGTAAATGATAAGTATAACATTTATGTAGAAGATTCTTGTGCCACATAGTATAAGGTACTGGTGGAAGTCCTAAGCTTACACAAGCAAACCTCCTGTCTCTCCAGCTAAATTGATTGTTGACAGAAACAAATACAGCTATGTTCCATTCTCAACATGTTTCAAACCCTTGGGGGTACTTCATTAGGGCCTGGCACTTATCACGGACTCGATGTGTAAAGGGAACCTGAAGTGAGAGGAATAGGGCCGCTGCCACTTTCATTCTCTAATAAATAATGCCAGGTGTCTGACTTCTGTGCTGATACTCGGCCTCTAAAACTGTGGGTCACTGGTCCAGAGTGAGCATGCAGATCAGATGCACCATGGTTTGACTTGTCACAGGTGTGTGACTCAAAAACAACTAAAGTGAAGAGCTCAGCATGGCAGCCAGACAACTGTCATGCTTTATAAGGTAATGAAAAAGGCAGCCTCTATATTCATCTTACTTCAGGTTCCTTTCAAATAGTTTAAACTAAACTAAAGATCATAACAATTTTAAACTTAAAGATACAAGTATACAATTATTGAACCCATTGCCCTTTGGTGAAGGTCTGGGAGTAAGGATCCCACACTGTCCATTTAATTGTAATAAAACGTATGTAAACATGCTATTATTACATTGTTGGTTTTTACTTTTCCCTTCTTTTCTCCATAACATACCTAGAAACACTTGGGCCCATGTGCAATAAACTTTTTCTCCTAGGAGATCATTTTTCATCTCCAATTTAAACAAATTTTCAACACTCCGCAATTTAAAAAGTACTAAAATGTAGGTGAGACAATTACTATCAAAACTATTTTGAGTATTTTCATGCTTGCTGTGGTTTAATGCTGGTGCATTTTATTGACAAATTTAAAACTATCACCTAGGAGAAAACTTAGGAGAAAAAGTTAATTGCATATAGGTGTCAGGCCCTGGTGTTGATAGCATGTATGGGGACCATTGACTTTAATGTAAAATGCAAAATTTGGTCCAAAATCAGTTGGAAATTTTGTGAACATTTTGTTAAGCAAGTTATGCTGTCGCTAGTTTTTTTTTTAGAGCAGAGAGAACATATAGCTTAGTTTCAGTTTATTAGATTATGTGTTTTTTTTTTAAATGTTTGTTGCCAGGATAGGGTGTATTGTGTACATTGTTTCAAATACAAGCGCATAGGCAGGTTATTTTACAGTATATATATGAGGCTTTTTTTCAATTTAACTTCCTTACTTTAAACTTCACTAGTTAGCAAACTTAAAGTGTTTCAGATGACTGTCATACTTTAAAATGATTACAACAATTACTTGGCTTTGTAGCTGTGCAGGAACAAAAGCTCCAGATCCAAAACAGTAAAACCAATTTAAATTAATAGTTACCTGTGTTTAACTGACAGCCTTAAATATTTAATCACTGTTTAATGATGTGTAATGTCTGCTTACTAGGATCACTCATCATATCCTCACATAGCTTTTAAGTCGATTAATTCCAAGAGAGTTAATATTTACACTGTACTCAAGTGACTAATTTGTTCCACTGAGGCATTAAACTGGTTTACAGTGCTAAGTGTAATATATTATACTTTTACTTTATGTTTCATTCAGTGGAATACGTAGGAATTAGACACTTTGTGTGAGTGATGAATGCAACCATTTGACATAATGCAGATCACATCCAACTTCCAGGGCAAGTGTATAAGTTCAGAACAATCCTTTTCTTTCCTCCAGAAGTAGTGTGTTTTGCAAGTTGTGGATTTTAAAATCAAGGTGTGTCTGAACCATAAAAGATACAGTATGCATTGTAAATGTATTGTAAACAGAGTTCTGTTTGATAGTATTGATAGTATTGACACACACACTTGCCATAGCAGCTGCTTGTGATATCCCTTACTAACTATGTAGGAGGGCCTGTCTCAGCAACATAAAGCCAGTGGATAAACATGACAACTGCAACATGGTGTCCAGAATCGCACCGAAGTGCAATTCAAGGCATAAACAGTGCTTACCCGCCCGAGTCACCTGAGGGGAAACGCTCTAGAATCGGCCCTAGTGGAAACAGGCCCTTACATTCTCTAAGCTAAGCAGATGGGGACAAAGGTGGTTCGCTTAGGAGTTTATACTCTGCTTTTGTGAAGCCCATGGCCATTTCAAGGCCAATGTGGGAGGTTCCTTTAGTGCCCCCTAGGGTGCATTGCACCCTGTTATTCTGTCGCTGATGCCTGCATTCCATGAAAGACTGAGGAGAAGGCAGGCAATTGCAGGTGAATGGCAAAACTTGCCTGCAAGATGTAGCCTTTGTTGTCAACAAGTGCTTATATGTCATGATATACAATAGCTCATGATTCAAATATCTGTTTTGGTTAGGCAGTATTTCTGGTCTTAAAAATGTTGAACACTTTTATCTGGTTTCCCCCAATTGCAAACATCTATTTAATGATTTTAGCTTACTGAGGTCCATTTAAATGTAAAATAGAGTGCACACATTTAGAAATTCAAAATGGAACCATCTGCTGCCTGGTATGCTGAATCTCTCTGTATGTACAGTAGGACCAGGAGGAAGTATTACAGATCTGCATGTCACAATTGTAAAATGCCCCACACTGGCTTTATTTTTAGGGGGTGCACCTCTTATTATTTAACCACTTCACACTTGAGCCACAGGCAAGCTTTATGGGATGAGTGGGGGTCCATCAGCAAGATCTAGGTGGCAGGCAAGCTTGATGAAGCTGCGGAAAGGGTGTGTGTGTGTGGGGGGGGGGGGGGGGGGGGGGGATGGGGGTCAGGGTCTAGGCCACAGGGAACTTGTTTTCCCTTTTCTGCCTGTGCTTGCAGCCATGAATGAGTGTTCTTCCAATGAGCATTTGTCAGTTCGCAAACTGTGAACTTAGAGGAGAGCATTTCCATTGGCTATACATGAGATCACCAAATGCGTGTACCCAATAAAAGGAATCATTCGAGCACCTCTTCTGTCCTTCATGAATGAAAGTCTTCTTTTATTGGGAACCAGTAACCAGCCGACTCTTGTTAGGAAACCTCTGTCCCCCTCCGGGCCGTCTACACACCCTACAGAGCCCCTGCCCCAGGTACCATCTATTCTCCTCCCCCACTGCAAGCTCAGTGGTCAGTTTTAATATGCACATGAAACACGGTGTCCACGCCATGAATATTACAACCGCTTTTAGTATATTAGATGTGAGGGTCATGAACTAGCACATGCCCAGTTGAAAAGTGCAACAGGGCATTTATAATTGTTCAGCTAATCGACCACTGGGGTGAGGAAGGAAGCTATAGAAAGTAATGCTAGGTTCGCACTTAACGTGTTGTCCAAAGAGATTGGTCACTTTTGGGAAAAAACATTAACAGGTAGGAACCTTTCAGGGTCTGTATAGTTGGAAAGCAAAGAGAGAGAAGTTACCCTTAAAGGACAACTGAATCGAAAGGTATATGGAGGCTGCTATATTTTTTTCCGTTTAAGCAATACCAGATGCCTGGCTATACTGTTGATCCTCTGAGGCCTCTAATACGTTTAGGCATAGAGTCTGAATAAGCATGCAGCACATTTCAAGATTAGCTGCATGCATGTTTCTGGTTTTACTCAGACACTACTGCAGCCAAATAGATCAGCAGGTCTGCCAGGCAACTGGTATTATTTAAAAGGACATAAATATGGCAGCCTCCATATACCGCTCACTTCAGTTGCCCTTTAAAGGGACTCCAACCAGTGCCTGTGGGTATGCCTTTAACCATGCCCACAACTAATTAATTATGTCCTCACACCTACCAGCATGATGTTTGTAATTATATCCCCTGGGTATCTTGTGTTTAATTGCATTGTGCTGAATGGAGCTGCCGACACTGGGGAAAGTGTCGTCCTGTGTAATACAATGCTGAATAAGGAATCCAAGATGGCGGCTGCGATTGCGAAAATAGCGGAAACTAAAAGGCGTAGGGTGGCGCGTTATATATAATTGGAAAGAGGAGAAAGAGAGCTTCAAAATGGTATGCATCTTTCCATAGTTACTGCACTGCTCGGAGTCCCTTTAACCACTTTACCCCCGCCCGTACGGATTTCTCCGTCCCTTTTTCCATCCTTTAACCCCTAGGGACGGAGAAATCCGTACTTTCCGCGCTCCGGCCGTGTTAAGCTTGGGGGTGTAATCTCCACAGTCAGCATACAACACATAAGCTGACGTGAAGGAGGTACACACACCAGCACAAGGGATCAGGATATCCCCAGTTTAGTGGAGGAGAGGACTGACTCCAATAGGAGATTGTGGTGCACAGAGCCGGTGCAGATCTGAACAGCCACAAACACTTTCGTAATAACGTCTCAGCGCAAGGTAGCGCTGAGCGCATAAACCAGGACTGAGGAGACCAGGACAGGTAGATAGAATGAACGCTTGCTAGCTAGCGATTACTTAGCGACAGCAAGCGTCCAAAACCAGACAGACTGGAATGAGGCAGCCAATGCGTTGCGGCGATGGCGTGCCTCACAAAGACAGGACAGGAGAGACAGGAAATAGCAGGATCGAGATAGATGAACGTAACACAGATAAATATACAATAAGTATGTTTTCCTAGCGTATTACAATTACAGCTATCAATGAAACTATTCGTAACGTCTGACTAACATATGTATATATTGGCAATGAACCGATATATGACATAAGCAGGAACTCTGACTAAGACTGAAGTAATACAGGGAACAGGACTCAGAAGGATTCGCTATCTCTTCGCAGAGATGAACGCAATCCACAAACAGGACTAGGAACAGGATTCAGAAGGATTCGTTATCTCTTCGCAGAGATGAACGCAATCCACAAACAGGACCAGGAACAGGATAACTAGCTCAGCACGGGTGTTCACGATACGCGCAAACTACCAAAACGTGCTGGAAAACTGACTAGCTGAACACAGGAAATAAACAGTTCGTGTACGTATATATCAGCGACACTGATATATTAACGCAACACGAATACAAGGAAAATAACAAAATGCGCAAGTATGCGTATATATTGGCGATGAACCAATATATGACACAAGACAAGCAAGTAGCAACTTCTAGAACAAGAGCAGAACTAGGAGGACTCGCTGACCCCTTCGCAGGAGTCAGCGCAGTCCACACGGACCAGGAACGAGGTGGGGCACGAGCAGAGTAACAGATAGAGTCTGAAACTATGATAGCCCATGAGGCATTGCAGGAAGCAGTTCTTTATACTGAGGTCATCCAATGGGAGCAGACCTGCAGATTCCCACACAAGTGAATGGTAATTAATCACAGGCTGATAGCAGGAAAAGGCAGACAATGATATGCAGCCTGCAGGAAAGGGACCGCCCCTCCACTGCAGCAGACAATGTTTGTTTACACAAAAGCATATTAAACTGTCATAAACTTCAGAGCGACTGCAGATGGAATCAGCAACTAGTTTAAGTGCAAACCAAACTATGCAAGCAAATGCATGTAATGACATTAGAACTGCTTGGTTTGCAATACCAGTGCAGTCAGCAGTAAACGCTGCAGAAGCGATCATAACAGTACCCCCTCCCTTAAACGCGGCCTCTGGACGCCTATGAAAACTGACATATTTCTCCTGAACCACCCAAACCAAAAAATCAGAAGTGGGAAATCCAGCAAACTGATCTGACTGAAAATTCATGAAGGTCGGATCCGTCCGACAAAACCAAATTCCCGAATCAGTCTCACCAAAACTAGACCAATTGGAACCAGAACCTACCGAACCATGCCCGTCAGCACTACAAGCCTCAGTGTGACACCCATCAGAACCACGACTTCCAGAAAACAACCCCAAGAAACTCTCTGCGCGATACCCACCGCCTTCCAAGGACTGTCCAAAAACGCCAAAGCCTTTGCAATGCCCACCGGAACTGTCCCTACCAACACAAAACCCACCGTTGAACCAGTCCAAGGTACCAGGACAAGTTTCCTCAGAGATCTCCCAGAACACTTGGAAGCTCCAAAGAGATCCCCACAGGTCAGAACGCCCCTTAGGCTCACATGGAGAACTATCAAGAACCCCTATGGAACCCAGGGCAACTCCAGAGTCAGGGTCACAAGGACAAACATCAAGATCAGGGCTTTTAGGGACCAGAACCATCTCCGGGCATGCAGGCCAACCGGCAACATCAGAACATGTCTCCACTAGGGAAGCACGTGAGCACGCTAACACAGACACATCTGGGCAGTCTGGCATACGAAGCACATCTGGGCACACCGGCACAAGAGAAACCTCTGGGCATGTCAAGGAACTGCGAACCTCAAAGTCAGTCAAGACAGGACCGAAACCAGAACTGGGCAAAAAAAATTCATCATGACTAGACTTCATAGTTACTGGATTCTCACTAAAAACTGCAGGATCAGACTTAGATGTCGCTGATTCCAGCAGGGTTATTAACAAATCATGTTCAGGGGCATTTACAAGACAGGGCAAATCTTCTGATGTATGCACTGAACTAGACAGGGTTCCCATAGCTTCTTCTGGACTAGACAGAGACTCATCAAATACACTGGACTGGAGCTCATGAAGGGCAGCAAAGCAAGTCAATATTGCAGCAATCCCCACTGAACTAGGCAAAACTGAGTAACTCACTGGACAGGAAGGGGGCTCTGGAACTTCTGCCACACCGGCCAGAGAACCAGAATTTTCCAGGATACAGGGCTGGGTTTCAGAAACACTCATTAACCCGGACTGAAATTCTGAGATTTCTATTATTTTTTCCAGCGAGTCAGAATTATCCATGTTACAGGGCAAGACTTTTGAAACATTCAGAGGACAGGGCTGGAGTTCCTCGGCTGTTACAACACTGGAGAGGGACTCAACAACATTGGTTAAATCAGACTGTGTACAGGGCAAGGTATCTAACACACTTGCTGACAAGGACAATATTTCAATGACCTCTGCTTCGCTGGGCAGAAATTCATCAAGTTTTATTAGAGCAGACTGTAATTCCAAAACAGCTGCTAGACAAGTGAATATTACTGCAACACCAACTGAGGTAAGCAGTGCCTCAGACTGTTCTGCTAGAGGGTTTGAAGTATCCAAAGTACTGGGTGAAGCATAAGACTCTGTGACCACAGCTTCACTGGACAGGATCACCGAACAGTCCACACTGCAGGGCAAAACCATGGAAGCACCTGCTGGACAGCATAATGATTCTGTGACCTGAGTTTCATTGGAGAGATCTACTGCACAATTCATGGTACAGGGCAAGTTCACTGGAACATTTTCTGAACACGGTAATAATTCTGCGATTTCGGACTCACATAGCAGACGCTCTGAGTTATTCATGAAACTAGAGTGAGGTGTAGAAACAGGAAGATCAAAACACAATGTTTGCGCATCTAAATCACCATTCAATTGTGAAATTGGAAAATTCAGATGCTGGGGTTCTGAGATTTCTGGACAGGATTGTTGGGACTCAGAAACTGATGTAGTGCATCTATTGGCATCTGCTGGATCAGACAGGAGTTGAACTTTATTAACACAGGTAATTTCTGCAGAAGTGTTTGCAGAGACAGGTAAGATTTTTCTGGTGTCTGTTTCACTGAACAAAGATTCATGAGTACTGGCTAGGCTGGACTCAGAAGTCAGCAGGACCTCTGGGTCCTCTGCTGAGAAATTTGTGCAGGGCAAGATTAAGGAAGTATTAGTAATTTCTGTTTTACTGGGAAGTAACACTGAGTTATCCATGGTACAGGGTGGAATTACAGGAACTTCGATTTCACACAAAAGGAGCTCTGAATCACTCGCTGAATCAGCCAAAGGTGCTGAAGCAGGCGAGTCCTCAGGAACTGAGGAAGTGGAACAATCTCCACTTGACAGTGTGTCTTCCCTGGTATCAACTGATTGAATCGCATAAAAATCGTCCAGAATCATTCTCCACACATCGATCAATGGAGCCACAAAGTCATACCCACACACACCAGTTTTTATTAGGTTATAGGCAGACTTAATGCATGCATTCAATACTAATTCACTTTTTGCACTGTAAAACTGACAAAATGAACTTGCATCTTTCTTCCATTCATAGACCAGAGCTTCCATCTCTCCTTTCTCAAATGGAGGATCCCATGCATATTTAACAGCTGAGCATTCCGGCTGATCATAGTTTGCAAATGTGTTAGTGGCAGAAACATACATTGGGTTATTTAGCAGGTGATTGGCCGATTTCTTATTCCTAAGGATCTCCAATACCTGTAGCAAGTATTGAACTGTAGTGTATGCAAATTTCCCTTGCTGCACGAATAAATTGATCTGTTCAATACTCTGTAATATATCTTCATAATCATATTCAGATAATTCATTTAAACAAGAACTTTTATTTTCCCTGGCTAGCAATGAAAGTTCATTAGTAGTTTCATAGGTCCATTTGACTCCCCTGAATGGTGACTGAATTTCATTATCTACTACTGGCGGAGTCTCATTACAGATCTGATGCGCAGTCGCCAAGGGCAACGACTCCGCTGATTGTAACGCTTTTCTTTTGGAGCGTTTACGTTTGGCTTTAGACCCTGCTGCCTTAGCAGAAGAAAAGTTATCAGAACAATTATCTGCTTGCTGATTATTTTTGTAGGCAGTAGAAGGAGCAGCTGATTGACAAGCTGCCAGGAGCTTATCAAAAGGGCTAGGCAAATCGGTTTTGCGCAGCCAGTTATGGATCACAAACGCTAGAAATTCCAGTGGTCTTTCTTTTAAATTGGTATGATCCAAGACATCGTAGGCCCACTGAAACAATCTTCCCTTAAATAAAACATAAACTAGCTGGGGGGCCCACGTTGAAACAGGAGTAGCCTGGAGCTCAGGATTGGCCAGGAACCTGGCACATTCAGAAAAAAACTCATTTTCTGTTTCAGAATTGAGCTTCTCAAATTTCTTAAAGGAACAGGAACCATAACAAACAGTGTCATTTTTGCTGGGAACCCCCCCCACAATGGGGATTGGTAATGGGGCTATCATAATGTTAAGCTTGGGGGTGTAATCTCCACAGTCAGCATACAACACATAAGCTGACGTGAAGGAGGTACACACACCAGCACAAGGGATCAGGATATCCCCAGTTTAGTGGAGGAGAGGACTGACTCCAATAGGAGATTGTGGTGCACAGAGCCGGTGCAGATCTGAACAGCCACAAACACTTTCGTAATAACGTCTCAGCGCAAGGTAGCGCTGAGCGCATAAACCAGGACTGAGGAGACCAGGACAGGTAGATAGAATGAACGCTTGCTAGCTAGCGATTACTTAGCGACAGCAAGCGTCCAAAACCAGACAGACTGGAATGAGGCAGCCAATGCGTTGCGGCGATGGCGTGCCTCACAAAGACAGGACAGGAGAGACAGGAAATAGCAGGATCGAGATAGATGAACGTAACACAGATAAATATACAATAAGTATGTTTTCCTAGCGTATTACAATTACAGCTATCAATGAAACTATTCGTAACGTCTGACTAACATATGTATATATTGGCAATGAACCGATATATGACATAAGCAGGAACTCTGACTAAGACTGAAGTAATACAGGGAACAGGACTCAGAAGGATTCGCTATCTCTTCGCAGAGATGAACGCAATCCACAAACAGGACCAGGAACAGGATTCAGAAGGATTCGTTATCTCTTCGCAGAGATGAACGCAATCCACAAACAGGACCAGGAACAGGATAACTAGCTCAGCACGGGTGTTCACGATACGCGCAAACTACCAAAACGTGCTGGAAAACTGACTAGCTGAACACAGGAAATAAACAGTTTGTGTACGTATATATCAGCGACACTGATATATTAACGCAACACGAATACAAGGAAAATAACAAAATGCGCAAGTATGCGTATATATTGGCGATGAACCAATATATGACACAAGACAAGCAAGTAGCAACTTCTAGAACAAGAGCAGAACTAGGAGGACTCGCTGACCCCTTCGCAGGAGTCAGCGCAGTCCACACGGACCAGGAACGAGGTGGGGCACGAGCAGAGTAACAGATAGAGTCTGAAACTATGATAGCCCATGAGGCATTGCAGGAAGCAGTTCTTTATACTGAGGTCATCCAATGGGAGCAGACCTGCAGATTCCCACACAAGTGAATGGTAATTAATCACAGGCTGATAGCAGGAAAAGGCAGACAATGATATGCAGCCTGCAGGAAAGGGACCGCCCCTCCACTGCAGCAGACAATGTTTGTTTACACAAAAGCATATTAAACTGTCATAAACTTCAGAGCGACTGCAGATGGAATCAGCAACTAGTTTAAGTGCAAACCAAACTATGCAAGCAAATGCATGTAATGACATTAGAACTGCTTGGTTTGCAATACCAGTGCAGTCAGCAGTAAACGCTGCAGAAGCGATCATAACAGGCCGCTGCCCGCGCTCCCGCTCGTAAACACGCCGCCCGCCGCTAGTAAACACGCCGCCCACTCACCCAGAGATCAATGAACGGGAAAATCCATTCCCGTTCGTTGATCTAAGCCCCGCAATGATCCACTGCCGCTCGACTGAGCAGCGCGATCATTGTGAGAAATAACAAACTCCCAGCCTCTTTCTACTTCCTGCAAGCGTCCGGAAGGACGCTTGCAGGTCGCATGAAACAAAAAGTTACTGTTGCCATCTTGTGGCCAAATAGTAAAACTACACCCTAAGCATTTTTTACACACAAATAAACTAGTTTTACACAAAAAATTAACTCCTTACCTCCCACACTCCCCAATTTTTTTTTGTTTGTAATTAAAAAAAAAAAAAAAAATTTACAATTTAAAAAAAATACATAAATAGTTACCTTAGGGACTGAACTTTTTAAATATTTATGTCAAGAGGGTATAACACTGTTACTTTATAAACTATGGGCTTGTAATTAGGGATGGACGCAAAACTGAAAACAATGCACCTTTATTTCCAATTAAAATATTGGCGGCAAACATTGTGATAGGGACATAATTTAAACGGTTTTATAACCGGGACAAATAGGCAAGTACATTTAATAAGTTTTAAATACAGTAGCATGCATTGTTTAAAAACTATAAAGGCCGAAAACTGAAAAATAATAAAATTTTTCCCACATTTTTTCCTATTTTCCCATTAAAACACATTTAGAATAAAATTATTCTTGGCATAATGTCCCACCTAAAGAAAGCCTAATTGGTGGCGAAAAAAACAAGATATAGTTCATTTCATTGCGATAAGTAATGATAAAATTATAGACGAATGAATGGAAGGAGCGCTGAAAGGTGAAAATTGCTCTGGTGGTCAAGGGGTAAAACCCCTCAGTTGGGAAGTGGTTAAACTGTGGAATTTATTAAATGATACATTTTAATGGGCACAAGGCATACTCAGATTTCCTCTTTTCAGATGGCTTTGAATTTTTTATTTATTTATTTATTAATTTTTGCACATGGAAAGCAGGCCAAACACTTTGACTGGGTCACCTCTTAGTTAATTAAGAACATTATTAAACCTGAGGGCAGATTATGGAGTTTTTCCCTTCGGCTAAGTTCACAGTGGGACGTTAAAGTCGCACGTTAAAACAGCATTTGACGCAGAATAACTCACTGCAATGAAAAATCAATGACCTGTTCACAGTGCACACGTTGCGTTAGTGTCTAATGCTGCACATTAAGTAAAAGTACTGCATGCAGTGCGTTATACACGTTATTAGCTGCGTTGGACTGTTTGCACATGCTCAGTAATGACTTGGAAGCATACTTTTCATTGCCTGTATTTTTTACTGTATCTGCTGTATGTGACGGTAACGCTGCATTGCCACTTTTTGGGCGTGTTGCGTTGTAAGT